>NC_084738.1:80243261-80283261 GCF_033978785.1 Entelurus aequoreus | reverse complement strand
GTAATTACATGTCCGGTGACAAATTTGTGCTTTGTTTTAAAGATGTGCTATTTAGATTTACACCATCCATCCATCCATCTTCTTCCGCTTAGCCGAGGTCGGGTCGCGGGGGCAGCAGCCTAAGCAGGGAAGCCCAGACTTCCCTCTCCCCAGCCACTTCGTCCAGCTCTTCCCGGGAGGTTCCCGAGGCGTTCCCAGGCCAGTCGGGAGACATAGTCTTCCCAACGTGTCCTGGGTCTTCCCCGTTGCCTCCTACCGGTCGGGCGTGCCCTAAACACCTCCCTATTTCCTCCGCCGGGTGGCGGGGCTCTCTCTTAGAGATAGGGTGAGAAGCTCTGTCATCCGGGTGGAGCTCAATGTAAAGCCGCTGCTCCTCCACATGGAGAGGAGCCAGATGAGGTGGTTCGGGCATCTGGTCAGGATGCCACCTGAACTTTGTTATATATAGTTTTGTATATATATATATGTTTTTTAATATTTATTTATTTATATATATATATATATATATATATATATATATATATATATATATATATATATATATATATATATATATATATATATATATATATATATATATATATATATATATATATATACAGTATATACATATATATATATACATATATATATATATATACATATACATATATATACATATATATATATGTATATGTATATATATATATATGTATATATATGTATATATATATATGTATTTATATATATGTATATATATATTTATATATATTGCATTCTATTTTAGGATGCCACCTGAACTTTGTTATATATATGTTTGTATATATATATATTTGTAAATATTTATTTATATATATATATATATATATATATATATATATATATATATATATATATATATATATATATATATATATATATATATATATATATATATATGCATTCTATTTTAGTTACTTTATTGAGTTTATAAGCCCCTGGCGCTGATTTGTACTGTTTTTGTACTTATTTTGATTAATATTTCTCGATTGTTTGTAAATGTTGCAGTTTTTAAAGAAAGGTTTATAAAATAAAAAAAATGACATGTCCGGCGTTTACCTGCCATTACTACCCAGCGCCACTAGGGGGCGTCATAGGCAGCACTACTACCCCAAAGCAGGCGACAGGAAGAGGCGTCAATGTCGTAAATCTCGCAGAAACTTGGCTGCTGTGGCGTAAATGCACAAAGAATCGCGTACAACCAACGTGATAGCGAGAGATCTGGGAATAAATATCTATTTTTGACATTCGTCGATGTTCAGGGGCAAACAAAGGCGAGAGTTTGCACTAATCGGAGGCCGCGGCGTAGCCACGTCGCTGAGTATCGAGCGACGTGATTGGCTGACGCGACGGAAGCGCACTCTCAAGCACATCCACTGGAAAAGTTAGCGAGATTGTTTTTTTTTCAAAATGTTCTTTTTCCTGCAAAGCACCGCGCGTCATTTTTCTATATTTGGATGATGTGCCTCTTTTTTGGTGGGAGGAAGAAGCACGTCGATGAATAACCACCAGAGCACCGGCTGCGTCGGCACATCCGGACGTCGACGTTAAACAATCGAGGACTTTATTATTATTATTATTATTGCCCTCCTTCCACAGCTGAAGTGAAGACAAAGTTGGGAGCGCCGCCATGCTGGGAAACGTCGGCGTGTACGCGGTGAAGAGGAGGAAGAAGCCCGCTCAGAAGAAGTACGTACTTTCTTTAATATGGAGGGGGGGGGATAGTTTGGTGCAAACACGATACAACCCTGCGCTATTTGGATGGAAGTTGTCTATAAACACTCCGGGTCTGCCACCCGAGGTCGTGCGCAACTATTAAAACACTTCCACGACGAACGTGGCTCACTTTGGCGGCGTTATTTAGCCACTTCCGGACTGCAGGTCGGGCAGGTCGGTGCCTGTTGCTGAGGTCGTGACGTCACGGGTTTAGATAAGGCCAGGTCGGGGGGGGGGGGGGGGGGGGGGTCCGCGGCCTCTTTAGCGCCGCCCTAGTGGAAATGGACAATGATGAAGAAAAAAATATGTATTTGGTTTTAATATGTTTTCTGTATGAGGACAAACTTTCTTAATGGTTAGAAACTCCACTGTTTACATCAAACATGCTTCGCTGGTGAGAGGATTTGGCGAGCGCCGTTTTGTCCTACTAATTTCAGCGGTCCTCGAACTCACCGTAGTTTGTTTACTTGTACAACTTTCGCCGACGCTGCCACAGAAAGACGTGTTTTGTGCCACTCCTTCTTTGTCTCGTTTTGTCCACCAAACGTTTTATGCTGTGCCCGAATGCACAAAGGTGAGCTTCGTTGATGTTATTGATTTATCAGGCATATTTGGTCAATCCACGACTGCAAGCTAATTGATGCTAACATGGTTAGAAACTCCACTGTTTACATCAAACATGCTTCGCTGAGGAGAGGATTTGGCGAGCGCCGTTTTGTCCTACTAATTTCAACGGTCCTTGAACTCACCGTAGTTTGTTTACTTGTACAACTTTCGCCGACGCTGCCCCAGAAAGATGTTTTATGTAGAGATGTCCGATAATGGCGTTCCGATATTTTCCAACCAGTGTTTCCCATAAACTGCCAAGATACCTGTGGCGGTGGAGGCGTGGCTATGGGCGTGGTCACCATGACATCATCGAGTAATTTGCATATTCTACTACAATGATATGATTTTCTCTAAAAAGGCTCAAAAAATGTATACTTACTAATTAATAATAACAGTTTTGTTTTAAACGTCCATCCATCCATCCATCCATTTTACAATATAATTACAACACTTTATGTACGTATTTATATACAGATTTGAACAATAAGTTATTCACTGAAATATATTTATTAATTGTGGTTCTTACAAAAAATATATCTTATAAAAATATAAAAGCTAAAATGTCTCTTAAAGCTCTGCCCCTTTTAATTAGTGCATACTAAATAATTTAACTTTAGCCTACTACTACAACCATATTATTTACCAGCAACATAAAGTGAAACAGAGGCAGAGGTGTCCTGCCACAGTCAGTAACAAATAAACAGAAAACAGTAGTGGTGGTAGATAGACACAAAGCTTCATCAAACATCTGATCCACTGAAAAAAGAGCTCCAAAAATCTTAATCCAACACTTCTCTTTTGTAAAGTAAATATGAACAGCCGATATGGGCATCTACATCAACTATATGATTTGCCTGAGAAGCTTGACAGGACACACAAAAAAATTTTTAAATAAATAAATATATAAATTTAAAAAAAAAAATTTTTTTTTGGGGCGGCCTTAATTTTTTCGTGGCGGGCCGCCACAAATAAATGAATGTGTGGGAAACACTGCACATTATTATGGCTAATTTTGTTGTGATGCCCCGCTGGATGCATTAAACAATGTAACAAGGTTTTACAAAATAAATCAACTCAAGTTATGGGGAAAAAAATGCCAACATGGCACTGCCATATTTATTATTGAAGTCACAAAGTGCATTATCTTTTTTAACATGCCTCAAAACAGCAGCTTGGAATTTGGGACATGCTCTCCCTGAGAGAGCATGAGGAGGTTGAGGTGGGCGGGGTTGAGTTGTAGAGGGTAGGGGGGGTGTATATTGTAGCGTCCCGGAAGAGTTAGTGCTGCAAGGGTTTCTGGGTGTTTGTTCTGTTGTGTTTATGTTGTGTTACGGTGCGGATGTTCTCCCGAAATGTGTTTGTCATTCTTGTTTGGTGTGGGTTCACAGTGTGGCGCATATTTGTAACAGTGTTAAAGTTGTTTATATGACTACCCTCAGTGTGACCTGTATGGCTGTTGACCAAGTATGCCTTGCATTCTTTTGTGTGTGTGAAAAGCCGTAGATATTATGTGACTGGGCCGGCACGCGAAGGCAGTGCCTTTTACGGTTTATTGGCGCTCTGTACTTCTCCCTACGTCCGTGTACACAGCGGCCTTTTAAAAAGTCATAAATAGTTACTTTTTGAAACCGATACCGATCATTTCCGATATTACATTTTAAAGCATTTATCGGCCGATAATATCGGCAGTCCGATTTTATCGGACATCTCTAGTTTTACACCAGGGTTTTTCAACCTTTTTTGAGCCAAGGCACATTTTTTGCGGTGAAATTAATGCGGAGGCACACCACCAGCAGAAATCATTAAAAAACAAAACTCAGTTGACAGTAAAAAGTTGTTGGATATGACTTTAAAGCATAACCAAGCATGCATCACTATAGCTCTTGTCTCAAAGTAGGTGTACTGTCACCACCTGTCACATCACACCCTGACTTATTTTCACTTTTTTTTGCTGTTTTCCTGCGTGTAGTGTTTTACTTCTTGTCTTGCGCTCCTATTTTGGTAGCTTTTTCTCTTTTTTTGGTATTTTCCTGTAGCAGTTTCATGTCTTCCTTTGAGCGATATTTCCCCCATCTACTTTGTTTTTATCCTTCTTTGTGGGGACATTGTTGATTGTCATGTCATATTCGGATGTACATTGTGGACGCCATCTTTGCTCCACAGTAAGTCTTTGCTGTCGTCCAGCATTCTGTTTTTGTTTACTTTGTAGCCAGTTCTGTTTTAGTTTGGTTCTGCATAGCCTTCCCTAAGCTTCAATGCCTTTTCTTAGCGGCACTCACCTTTTGTTTATTTTTGGTTTAAGCATCAGACACCTTTTTACCTGCACACTGCCTCCCGCTGATCCCGACATCTACAAAGCAATTAGCTACCTGCTGCCACCTACTGATATGGAAGAGTATTACACGGTACTCTGCCGAGTTCTAGACAGCACCGACACTCAACAACACATCATTTGCAGACTATAATTACTGGTTCGCAAAAAATATTTTTAACCCAAATAGGTGAAATTAGATCATCTCCCACGGCACACTAGACTGTATCTCACGCCGCGCCACAGTGGTTGAAAAAACACTGTTTTATGCCACTCCTTCTTCGTCTCATTTTGTCCACCAAACGTTTTATGCTGTGCCCGAATGCACAAAGGTGAGCTTTGTTGATGTTATTGATTTATCAGGCATATTTGGTCACTGCATGACTGCAAGCTAATTGATGCTAACATGCTATTTAGGCTAGCTGTATGTACATATCGCGTCATTATGCCTCGTTTGTTTACTTGTACAACTTTCGCCGACGCTGCCACAGAAAGACGTGTTTTATGCCACTCCTTTGTCTCATTTTGTCCACCAAACGTTTTATGCTGTGCCCGAATGCACAGAGGTGAGCTTTGTTGATGTTATTGACCTATCAGGCATATTTGGTCAATCCATGACTGCAAGCTACTTGATGCTAACATGCTATTTAGGCTAGCTGTATGTACGTATTGCGTCATTATGCGTCGTTTGTAGGTATATTTGAGCTCTTTTAATATCCTTTACTTATGTCCTCTGTGTGTTTAATTTATATTTTTTTGGTCTATTATAGTTTTTATGTTTTTTTACTTTGTAGTTTTATGTTATTAATGTGTAATTAACATGTTATTATTCATAACCAGCCCCCCAAACATGTCAACATCTCCCAAAACTTGTCTCAATCGTTTGTGTTGCATTTTTTATCTTACTTTCATAGTTTTTATGTTATTTGTTATAGTTTTTGTTATTAATGTGTAATTAACATGTTATTATTCAACACCAGCCCCCCAAACATGTCCATATCTCCCAAAACTTGTCCCTAATGTTTGTGTTGCATTTTTTTTTTTTATCTAACTTTAATAGTTTTTATGTTATTTGTTATAGTTTTTATGCCATAACTGTGTAATTAACATGTGCTGCAACATTTTTCTTGTCCAATTGTTATTGTTCTTAGGCTGTCAATGTTTTTTTTTTTTTTTATGTTATTAATGTGTAATTAACATGTTATTATTCATAACCAGCCCCCCCCAAACATGCCAAAATCTCCCAAAACTTGTCCCAATCGTTTGTGTTGCAATTTCTTTGTCTATCATAGTTTTTATGCTATTTGTTATAGTTTTGTTATTAATGTGTAATTAACATGTTATTATTTATAACCAGACCCCCCCCAACATGTCAACATTTCCCCAAACTTGTTGCAGTCGTTTGTGCTGCAACATTTTTCTTGTCCAATTATTATAGTTCTTATGTTATTAATGTTTTTTAGTTTGTATGTTATTAATATGTAATTAGGGTGTTATTAATCATAACCAGCCCCCCCCAAACATGTCAACATTTCGCACTTGTCACAATCGTTTGTGCTGCAAAACTTTTCTTGTTCATTATAGTTTTTATGTATTTTACTTTGTAGTTTTGTTATTAATGTGTAATTAACATGTTATTATTCATAACCAGCCCCCCCCAAGCATGTCAACATTTCCCCAAACTTGTCCCAATTATTTGTGTTGTGTTCAATTGTTATTGTTCTTATCCTGTCAATGTTATTTTAGTTTTTCTGTTATTAATGTGTAATTAATGTGCTATTACTCACAAAAGTGTCAAAATCGTTTGTGCTTCAACTTTTGTTGTCCAATTATTATAGTTGTTATTATTAATGTTTTCTTAGGGATATTTTGACACAGTTGCAGTTGAATAATGATTAATAACACATTGATAACAAACACTGTAATAGAAACAATATTTTGGGGGAGATTTTGACAAGGTGTTCATTGTGTGTGTGTGTGTGTGCTCGTCACCCAGCGCCTCACACCCGCCCGTCAAAACCAACCCGTCCAAGCGCCACCGGGACCGCCTCAACATGGAGCTGGAGCGCCTGACCGGCCTGCTGCCCTTTTCCGAGGAGGTGCGCGGCCGCCTGGACAAGCTGTCGGTGCTGCGGCTCAGCGTGGGCTACCTCAAAGTCAAGACCTACTTCCACGGTCAGTGAACGCCTCACTGCACGATTTCAACTAGATCAGGCAAGTCCTGGTGTGAATGCTGAAGTAGAAGTGAAATGCTGACAGAATGTAAGAATAGTTTCAATGTTGGAATGCTTTCAATTTCCAGGAAAACCGGCATTTTTTTTGGATAGATTGAATTTCCAGGATGAGTGGAATGTGTTGATGTTGGAATGCTTTGAATAGGTTGGATAAATGCGGGAATTGTGCAACTTGGAAAAATGTCCCATTCGTTTCAATGGGAACTTCCTGGAATTTTTTTTAATTTTGGGAAATGTTATTTTGAAAAGGATTAAGAGCATGAATGAGCTGAATTGGTTGGTGTTGGAATTGTCTAAATCGGTCAAGAAATGTTAAAGTAGTAACCGTTTTTAACTGAAAAATAGAATTTCGGGAAAACCGGGAATTTTTCAAGTTCTTAAACCAACTTGTTTTTTTGTCCTGACTAAGAGGAATGTTTTGACGGCGGAACGGTTGAAATGGGTTGAAAAATGTGAAAGGAGTCATCGCTCTAAAGGAGGTTGGAAATAAGGTTAGATAAAAAAAAAACAGGAATTCCTGGAAATTTGTCGAATGTGGAAAAATGGTTGTTTGAATTTCCGGGATGAGTGGAATGTGTTGATGTTGGAATGCTTTGAATAGGTTGGATAAATGTGGGAATTGTGCAACTTGTCAAAAATGTCCCATTCATTTCAATGGGAACTTCCTGGAATTTTTTTTAATTTTGGGAAATGTTATTTTGAAAAGGATTAAGAGCATGAATGAGCTGAATTGGTTGGTGTTGGAATTGTTTAAATCGGTCAAGAAATGTTAAAGTAGTAACCGTCTTTAACTGAAAAATTGAATTTCGGGAAAACCGGGAATTTTTCAAGATCTTAAACCAACTTGTTTTTTTGTCCTGACTAAGAGGAATGTTTTGACGGCGGAACGGTTGAAATGGGTTGAAAAATGTGAAAGGAGTCATCGCTCTTAAAAAGGTTAGATAAAAAAAATTCCTGGAATTCCTGGAAATTTGTCGAATGTGGAAAAATGATTGTTTGAATTTCCAGGATGAGTGGAATGTGTTGATGTTGGAATGGTTTGAATAGGTTGGATAAATGTGGGAGTTGTGCAACTTGTCAAAAATGTCCCATTCATTTCAATGGGAACTTCCTGGAATTTTTTTAATTTTGGAAAACGTTATTTTGAAAAGGATTAAGAGCATGAATGAGCTGAATTGGTTGGTGTTGGAATTGTTTAAATCGGTCAAGAAATGTTAAAGTAGTAACCGTCTTTAACTGAAAAATGGAATTTCGGGAAAACCGGGAATTTTTCAAGTTCTTAAACCAACTTGTTTTTTTGTCCTGACTAAGAGGAATGTTTTGACGGCGGAACGGTTGAAATGGGTTGAAAAATGTGAAAGGAGTCATCGCTCTAAAAAAGGTTAGATAAAAAAATTCCTGGAATTCCTGGAAATTTGTCGAATGTGGAAAAATGGTTGTTTGAATTTCCAGGATGAGTGGAATGTGTTGATGTTGGAATGGTTTGAATAGGTTGGATAAATGTGGGAGTTGTGCAACTTGTCAAAAATGTCCCATTCATTTCAATGGGAACTTCCTGGAATTTTTTTTAATTTTGGGAAATGTTATTTTGAAAAGGATTAAGAGCATGAATGAGCTGAATTGGTTGGTGTTGGAATTGTTTAAATCGGTCAAGAAATGTTAAAGTAGTAACCGTCTTTAACTGAAAAATTGAATTTCGGGAAAACCGGGAATTTTTCAAGATCTTAAACCAACTAGTTTTTTTGTCCTGACTAAGAGGAATGTTTTGACGGCGGAACGGTTGAAATGGGTTGAAAAATGTGAAAGGAGTCATCGCTCTAAAAAAGGTTAGATAAAAAAAATTCCTGGAATTCCTGGAAATTTGTCGAATGTGGAAAAATGATTGTTTGAATTTCCAGGATGAGTGGAATGTGTTGATGTTGGAATGGTTTGAATAGGTTGGATAAATGTGGGAATTGTGCAACTGGTCAAAAATGTCCCATTCATTTCAATGGGAACTTCCTGGAATTTTTTTAATTTTGGGAAACGTTATTTTGAAAAGGATTAAGAGCATGAATGAGCTGAATTGGTTGGTGTTGGAATTGTTTAAATCGGTCAAGAAATGTTAAAGTAGTAACCGTTTTTAACTGAAAAATGGAATTTCGGGAAAACCGGGAATTTTTCAAGTTTTTAAACCAACTTGTTTTTTTGTCCTGACTAAGAGGAATGTTTTGACGGCGGAACGGTTGAAATGGGTTGAAAAATGTGAAAGGAGTCATCGCTCTAAAAAAGGTTGGAAATAAGGTTAGATTAAAAAAAAAAGGAATTTCTGGAAATTTGTCGAATGTGGAAAAATGGTTGTTTGAATTTCCAGGATGAGTGGAATGTGTTGATGTTGGAATGGTTTGAATAGGTTGGATAAATGTGGGAGTTGTGCAACTTGTCAAAAATGTCCCATTCATTTCAATGGGAACTTCCTGGAATTTTTTTAATTTTGGAAAACGTTATTTTGAAAAGGATTAAGAGCATGAATGAGCTGAATTGGTTGGTGTTGGAATTGTTTAAATCGGTCAAGAAATGTTAAAGTAGTAACCGTCTTTAACTGAAAAATGGAATTTCGGGAAAACCGGGAATTTTTCAAGTTCTTAAACCAACTTGTTTTTTTGTCCTGACTAAGAGGAATGTTTTGACGGCGGAACGGTTGAAATGGGTTGAAAAATGTGAAAGGAGTCATCGCTCTAAAAAAGGTTAGATTAAAAAAAATCCTGGAATTCCTGGAAATTTGTCGAATGTGGAAAAATGGTTGTTTGAATTTCCAGGATGAGTGGAATGTGTTGATGTTGGAATGGTTTGAATAGGTTGGATAAATGTGGGAATTGTGCAACTTGGAAAAATGTCCCATTCGTTTCAATGGGAACTTCCTGGAATTTTTTTTAATTTTGGGAAACGTTATTTTGAAAAGGATTAAGAGCATGAATGAGCTGAATTGGTTGGTGTTGGAATTGTCTAAATCGGTCAAGAAATGTTAAAGTAGTAACCGTTTTTAACTGAAAAATAGAATTTCGGGAAAACCGGGAATTTTTCAAGTTCTTAAACCAACTTGTTTTTTTGTCCTGACTAAGAGGAATGTTTTGACGGCGGAACGGTTGAAATGGGTTGAAAAATGTGAAAGGAGTCATCGCTCTAAAGGAGGTTGGAAATAAGGTTAGATAAAAAAAAAAACAGGAATTCCTGGAAATTTGTCGAATGTGGAAAAATGGTTGTTTGAATTTCCGGGATGAGTGGAATGTGTTGATGTTGGAATGCTTTGAATAGGTTGGATAAATGTGGGAATTGTGCAACTTGTCAAAAATGTCCCATTCATTTCAATGGGAACTTCCTGGAATTTTTTTTAATTTTGGGAAATGTTATTTTGAAAAGGATTAAGAGCATGAATGAGCTGAATTGGTTGGTGTTGGAATTGTTTAAATCGGTCAAGAAATGTTAAAGTAGTAACCGTCTTTAACTGAAAAATTGAATTTCGGGAAAACCGGGAATTTTTCAAGATCTTAAACCAACTTGTTTTTTTGTCCTGACTAAGAGGAATGTTTTGACGGCGGAACGGTTGAAATGGGTTGAAAAATGTGAAAGGAGTCATCGCTCTTAAAAAGGTTAGATAAAAAAAATTCCTGGAATTCCTGGAAATTTGTCGAATGTGGAAAAATGATTGTTTGAATTTCCAGGATGAGTGGAATGTGTTGATGTTGGAATGGTTTGAATAGGTTGGATAAATGTGGGAGTTGTGCAACTTGTCAAAAATGTCCCATTCATTTCAATGGGAACTTCCTGGAATTTTTTTAATTTTGGAAAACGTTATTTTGAAAAGGATTAAGAGCATGAATGAGCTGAATTGGTTGGTGTTGGAATTGTTTAAATCGGTCAAGAAATGTTAAAGTAGTAACCGTCTTTAACTGAAAAATGGAATTTCGGGAAAACCGGGAATTTTTCAAGTTCTTAAACCAACTTGTTTTTTTGTCCTGACTAAGAGGAATGTTTTGACGGCGGAACGGTTGAAATGGGTTGAAAAATGTGAAAGGAGTCATCGCTCTAAAAAAGGTTAGATAAAAAAATTCCTGGAATTCCTGGAAATTTGTCGAATGTGGAAAAATGGTTGTTTGAATTTCCAGGATGAGTGGAATGTGTTGATGTTGGAATGGTTTGAATAGGTTGGATAAATGTGGGAGTTGTGCAACTTGTCAAAAATGTCCCATTCATTTCAATGGGAACTTCCTGGAATTTTTTTTAATTTTGGGAAATGTTATTTTGAAAAGGATTAAGAGCATGAATGAGCTGAATTGGTTGGTGTTGGAATTGTTTAAATCGGTCAAGAAATGTTAAAGTAGTAACCGTCTTTAACTGAAAAATTGAATTTCGGGAAAACCGGGAATTTTTCAAGATCTTAAACCAACTAGTTTTTTTGTCCTGACTAAGAGGAATGTTTTGACGGCGGAACGGTTGAAATGGGTTGAAAAATGTGAAAGGAGTCATCGCTCTAAAAAAGGTTAGATAAAAAAAATTCCTGGAATTCCTGGAAATTTGTCGAATGTGGAAAAATGATTGTTTGAATTTCCAGGATGAGTGGAATGTGTTGATGTTGGAATGGTTTGAATAGGTTGGATAAATGTGGGAATTGTGCAACTGGTCAAAAATGTCCCATTCATTTCAATGGGAACTTCCTGGAATTTTTTTAATTTTGGGAAACGTTATTTTGAAAAGGATTAAGAGCATGAATGAGCTGAATTGGTTGGTGTTGGAATTGTTTAAATCGGTCAAGAAATGTTAAAGTAGTAACCGTTTTTAACTGAAAAATGGAATTTCGGGAAAACCGGGAATTTTTCAAGTTTTTAAACCAACTTGTTTTTTTGTCCTGACTAAGAGGAATGTTTTGACGGCGGAACGGTTGAAATGGGTTGAAAAATGTGAAAGGAGTCATCGCTCTAAAAAAGGTTGGAAATAAGGTTAGATTAAAAAAAAAAGGAATTTCTGGAAATTTGTCGAATGTGGAAAAATGGTTGTTTGAATTTCCAGGATGAGTGGAATGTGTTGATGTTGGAATGGTTTGAATAGGTTGGATAAATGTGGGAGTTGTGCAACTTGTCAAAAATGTCCCATTCATTTCAATGGGAACTTCCTGGAATTTTTTTAATTTTGGAAAACGTTATTTTGAAAAGGATTAAGAGCATGAATGAGCTGAATTGGTTGGTGTTGGAATTGTTTAAATCGGTCAAGAAATGTTAAAGTAGTAACCGTCTTTAACTGAAAAATGGAATTTCGGGAAAACCGGGAATTTTTCAAGTTCTTAAACCAACTTGTTTTTTTGTCCTGACTAAGAGGAATGTTTTGACGGCGGAACGGTTGAAATGGGTTGAAAAATGTGAAAGGAGTCATCGCTCTAAAAAAGGTTAGATTAAAAAAAATCCTGGAATTCCTGGAAATTTGTCGAATGTGGAAAAATGGTTGTTTGAATTTCCAGGATGAGTGGAATGTGTTGATGTTGGAATGGTTTGAATAGGTTGGATAAATGTGGGAGTTGTGCAACTTGTCAAAAATGTCCCATTCATTTCAATGGGAACTTCCTGGAATTTTTTTTAATTTTGGGAAATGTTATTTTGAAAAGGATTAAGAGCATGAATGAGCTGAATTGGTTGGTGTTGGAATTGTTTAAATCGGTCAAGAAATGTTAAAGTAGTAACCGTCTTTAACTGAAAAATGGAATTTCGGGAAAACCGGGAATTTTTCAAGATCTTAAACCAACTTGTTTTTTTGTCCTGACTAAGAGGAATGTTTTGACGGCGGAACGGTTGAAATGGGTTGAAAAATGTGAAAGGAGTCATCGCTCTAAAAAAGGTTAGATAAAAAAAATTCCTGGAATTCCTGGAAATTTGTCGAATGTGGAAAAATTATTGTTTGAATTTCCAGGATGAGTGGAATGTGTTGATGTTGGAATGGTTTGAATAGGTTGGATAAATGTGGGAATTGTGCAACTTGTCAAAAATGTCCCATTCATTTCAATGGGAACTTCCTGGAATTTTTTTTAATTTTGGGAAATGTTATTTTGAAAAGGATTAAGAGCATGAATGAGCTGAATTGGTTGGTGTTGGAATTGTTTAAATCGGTCAAGAAATGTTAAAGTAGTAACCGTTTTTAACTGAAAAATGGAATTTCGGGAAAACCGGGAATTTTTCAAGTTCTTAAACCAACTTGTTTTTTTGTCCTGACTAAGAGGAATGTTTTGACGGCGGAACGGTTGAAATGGGTTGAAAAATGTGAAAGGAGTCATCGCTCTAAAAAAGGTTAGATTAAAAAAATTCCTGGAATTCCTGGAAATTTGTCGAATGTGGAAAAATTATTGTTTGAATTTCCAGGATGAGTGGAATGTGTTGATGTTGGAATGGTTTGAATAGGTTGGATAAATGTGGGAATTGTGCAACTTGTCAAAAATGTCCCATTCATTTCAATGGGAACTTCCTGGAATTTTTTTTTAATTTTGGGAAATGTTATTTTGAAAAGGATTAAGAGCATGAATGAGCTGAATTGGTTGGTGTTGGAATTGTTTAAATCGGTCAAGAAATGTTAAAGTAGTAACCGTTTTTAACTGAAAAATGGAATTTCGGGAAAACCGGGAATTTTTCAAGTTCTTAAACCAACTTGTTTTTTTGTCCTGACTAAGAGGAATGTTTTGACGGCGGAACGGTTGAAATGGGTTGAAAAATGTGAAAGGAGTCATCGCTCTAAAAAAGGTTAGATAAAAAAAATTCCTGGAATTCCTGGAAATTTGTCGAATGTGGAAAAATGATTGTTTGAATTTCCAGGATGAGTGGAATGTGTTGATGTTGGAATGGTTTGAATAGGTTGGATAAATGTGGGAATTGTGCAACTTGTCAAAAATGTCCCATTCATTTTAATGGGAACTTCCTGGAATTTTTTTTAATTTTGGGAAATGTTATTTTGAGAAGGATTAAGAGCATGAATGAGCTGAATTGGTTGGTGTTGGAATTGTTTAAATCGGTCAAGAAATGTTAAAGTAGTAACCGTTTTTAACTGAAAAATGGAATTTCGGGAAAACCGGGAATTTTTCAAGTTCTTAAACCAACTTGTTTTTTTGTCCTGACTAAGAGGAATGTTTTGACGGCGGAACGGTTGAAATGGGTTGAAAAATGTGAAAGGAGTCATCGCTCTAAAAAAGGTTAGATAAAAAAAATTCCTGGAATTCCTGGAAATTTGTCGAATGTGGAAAAATGATTGTTTGAATTTCCAGGATGAGTGGAATGTGTGGATGTTGGAATGGTTTGAATAGGTTGGATAAATGTGGGAGTTGTGCAACTTGTCAAAAATGTCCCATTCATTTCAATGGGAACTTCCTGGAATTTTTTTAATTTTGGAAAACGTTATTTTGAAAAGGATTAAGAGCATGAATGAGCTGAATTGGTTGGTGTTGGAATTGTTTAAATCGGTCAAGAAATGTTAAAGTAATAACCGTCTTTAACTGAAAAATGGAATTTCGGGAAAACCGGGAATTTTTCAAGTTCTTAAACCAACTTGTTTTTTTGTCCTGACTAAGATGAATGTTTTGACGGCGGAACGGTTGAAATGGGTTGAAAAATGTGAAAGGAGTCATCGCTCTAAAAAAGGTTAGATAAAAAAAATTCCTGGAATTCCTGGAAATTTGTCGAATGTGGAAAAATTATTGTTTGAATTTCCAGGATGAGTGGAATGTGTTGATGTTGGAATGGTTTGAATAGGTTGGATAAATGTGGGAATTGTGCAACTTGTCAAAAATGTCCCATTCATTTCAATGGGAACTTCCTGGAATTTTTTTTAATTTTGGGAAACGTTATTTTGAAAAGGATTAAGAGCATGAATGAGCTGAATTGGTTGGTGTTGGAATTGTTTAAATCGGTCAAGAAATGTTAAAGTAGTAACCGTCTTTAACTGAAAAATTGAATTTCGGGAAAACCGGGAATTTTTCAAGTTCTTAAACCAACTTGTTTTTTTGTCCTGACTAAGAGGAATGTTTTGACGGCGGAACGGTTGAAATGGGTTGAAAAAATGTGAAAGGAGTCATCGCTCTAAAAAAGGTTGGAAATAAGGTTACATAAAAAAACCAGGAATTCCTGGAAATTTGTTGAATGTGGAAAAATGGTTGTTTGAATTTCCGGGATGAGTGGAATGTGTTGATGTTAGAATGGTTTGAATAGGTCGGATAAATGTGGGAATTGTGCAACTTGTCAAAAATGTCCCATTCATTTCAATGGGAACTTCCTGGAATTTTTTGTAATTTTGGGAAACGTTATTTTGAAAAGGATTAAGAGCATGAATGAGCTGAATTGGTTGGTGTTGGAATTGTCTAAATCGGTCAAGAAATGTTAAAGTAGTAACCGTTTTTAACTGAAAAATAGAATTTCGGGAAAACCGGGAATTTTTCAAGTTCTTAAACCAACTTGTTTTTTTGTCCTGACTAAGAGGAATGTTTTGACGGCGGAACGGTTGAAATGGGTTGAAAAAATGTGAAAGGAGTCATCGCTCTAAAAAAGGTTGGAAATAAGGTTACATAAAAAAACCAGGAATTCCTGGAAATTTGTCGAATGTGGAAAAATGGTTGTTTGAATTTCCGGGATGAGTGGAATGTGTTGATGTTGGAATGGTTTGAATAGGTTGGATAAATGTGGGAATTGTGCAACTTGTCAAAAATGTCCCATTCATTTCAATGGGAACTTCCTGGAATTTTTTTAATTTTGGAAAACGTTATTTTGAAAAGGATTAAGAGCATGAATGAGCTGAATTGGTTGGTGTTGGAATTGTTTAAATTGGTCAAGAAATGTTAAAGTAGTAACCGTCTTTAACTGAAAAATGGAATTTCGGGAAAACCGGGAATTTTTCAAGTTCTTAAACCAACTTGTTTTTTTGTCCTGACTAAGAGGAATGTTTTGACGGCGGAACGGTTGAAATGGGTTGAAAAATGTGAAAGGAGTCATCGCTCTAAAAAAGGTTGGAAATAAGGTTAGATTTAAAAAAAAAAAGGAATTTCTGGAAATTTGTTGAATGTGGAAAAATGGTTGTTTGAATTTCCAGGATGAGTGGAATGTGTTGATGTTGGAATGGTTTGAATAGGTTGGATAAATGTGGGAGTTGTGCAACTTGTCAAAAATGTCCCATTCATTTCAATGGGAACTTCCTGGAATTTTTTTAATTTTGGAAAACGTTATTTTGAAAAGGATTAAGAGCATGAATGAGCTGAATTGGTTGGTGTTGGAATTGTTTAAATCGGTCAAGAAATGTTAAAGTAGTAACCGTCTTTAACTGAAAAATTGAATTTCGGGAAAACCGGGAATTTTTCAAGTTCTTAAACCAACTTGTTTTTTTGTCCTGACTAAGAGGAATGTTTTGACGGCGGAACGGTTGAAATGGGTTGAAAAATGTGAAAGGAGTCATCGCTCTAAAAAAGGTTGGAAATAAGGTTAGATTAAAAAAAACGGGAATTCCTGGAAATTTGTCGAATGTGGAAAAATGGTTGTTTGAATTTCCGGGATGAGTGGAATGTGTTGATGTTGGAATGGTTTGAATAGGTTGGATAAATGTGGGAATTGTGCAACTTGTCAAAAATGTCCCATTTATTTCAATGGGAACTTCCTGGAATTTTTTTAATTTTGGAAAACGTTATTTTGAAAAGGATTAAGAGCATGAATGAGCTGAATTGGTTGGTGTTGGAATTGTTTAAATCGGTCAAGAAATGTTAAAGTAGTAACCGTCTTTAACTGAAAAATGGAATTTCGGGAAAACCGGGAATTTTTCAAGTTCTTAAACCAACTTGTTTTTTTGTCCTGACTAAGAGGAATGTTTTGACGGCGGAACGGTTGAAATGGGTTGAAAAATGTGAAAGGAGTCATCGCTCTAAAAAAGGTTAGATAAAAATAATTCCTGGAATTCCTGGAAATTTGTCGAATGTGGAAAAATGTTTGTTTGAATTTCCAGGATGAGTGGAATGTGTTGATGTTGGAATGGTTTGAATAGGTTGGATAAATGTGGGAATTGTGCAACTTGTCAAAAATGTCCCATTCATTTCAATGGGAACTTCCTGGAATTTTTTTTAATTTTGGGAAACGTTATTTTGAAAAGGATTAAGAGCATGAATGAGCTGAATTGGTTGGTGTTGGAATTGTTTAAATCGGTCAAGAAATGTTAAAGTAGTAACCGTTTTTAACTGAAAAATTGAATTTCGGGAAAACCGGGAATTTTTCAAGTTCTTAAACCAACTTGTTTTTTTGTCCTGACTAAGAGGAATGTTTTGACGGCGGAACGGTTGAAATGGGTTGAAAAATGTGAAAGGAGTCATCGCTCTAAAAAAGGTTAGATAAAAAAAATTCCTGGAATTCCTGGAAATTTGTCGAATGTGGAAACATTATTGTTTGAATTTCCAGGATGAGTGGAATGTGTTGATGTTGGAATGGTTTGAATAGGTTGGATAAATGTGGGAATTGTGCAACTTGTCAAAAATGTCCCATTCATTTCAATGGGAACTTCCTGGAATTTTTTTTAATTTTGGGAAATGTTATTTTGAAAAGGATTAAGAGCATGAATGAGCTGAATTGGTTGGTGTTGGAATTGTTTAAATCGGTCAAGAAATGTTAAAGTAGTAACCGTTTTTAACTGAAAAATGGAATTTCGGGAAAACCGGGAATTTTTCAAGTTCTTAAACCAACTTGTTTTTTTGTCCTGACTAAGAGGAATGTTTTGACGGCGGAACGGTTGAAATGGGTTGAAAAATGTGAAAGGAGTCATCGCTCTAAAAAAGGTTAGATAAAAATAATTCCTGGAATTCCTGGAAATTTGTCGAATGTGGAAAAATGTTTGTTTGAATTTCCAGGATGAGTGGAATGTGTTGATGTTGGAATGGTTTGAATAGGTTGGATAAATGTGGGAATTGTGCAACTTGTCAAAAATGTCCCATTCATTTCAATGGGAACTTCCTGGAATTTTTTTTAATTTTGGGAAATGTTATTTTGAAAAGGATTAAGAGCATGAATGAGCTGAATTGGTTGGTGTTGGAATTGTTTAAATCGGTCAAGAAATGTTAAAGTAGTAACCGTTTTTAACTGAAAAATGGAATTTCGGGAAAACCGGGAATTTTTCAAGTTCTTAAACCAACTTGTTTTTTTGTCCTGACTAAGAGGAATGTTTTGACGGCGGAACGGTTGAAATGGGTTGAAAAATGTGAAAGGAGTCATCGCTCTAAAAAAGGTTAGATAAAAAAAATTCCTGGAATTCCTGGAAATTTGTCGAATGTGGAAAAATGATTGTTTGAATTTCCAGGATGAGTGGAATGTGTTGATGTTGGAATGGTTTGAATAGGTTGGATAAATGTGGGAATTGTGCAACTTGTCAAAAATGTCCCATTCATTTCAATGGGAACTTCCTGGAATTTTTTTTAATTTTGGGAAATGTTATTTTGAAAAGGATTAAGAGCATGAATGAGCTGAATTGGTTGGTGTTGGAATTGTTTAAATCGGTCAAAAAATGTTAAAGTAGTAACCGTTTTTAACTGAAAAATGGAATTTCGGGAAAACCGGGAATTTTTCAAGTTCTTAAACCAACTTGTTTTTTTGTCCTGACTAAGAGGAATGTTTTGACGGCGGAACGGTTTAAATGGGTTGAAAAATGTGAAAGGAGTCATCGCTCTAAAAAAGGTTAGATAAAAAAAATTCCTGGAATTCCTGGAAATTTGTCGAATATGGAAAAATTATTGTTTGAATTTCCAGGATGAGTGGAATGTGTTGATGTTGGAATGGTTTGAATAGGTTGGATAAATGTGGGAATTGTGCAACTTGTCAAAAATGTCCCCTTCATTTCAATGGGAACTTCCTGGAATTTTTTTTAATTTTGGGAAATGTTATTTTGAAAAGGATTAAGAGCATGAATGAGCTGAATTGGTTGGTGTTGGAATTGTTTAAATCGGTCAAGAAATGTTAAAGTAGTAACCGTCTTTAACTGAAAAATGGAATTTCGGGAAAACCGGGAATTTTTCAAGTTCTTAAACCAACTTGTTTTTTTGTCCTGACTAAGAGGAATGTTTTGACGGCGGAACGGTTGAAATGGGTTGAAAAATGTGAAAGGAGTCATCGCTCTAAAAAAGGTTAGATAAAAAAAATTCCTGGAATTCCTGGAAATTTGTCGAATGTGGAAAAACTATTGTTTGAATTTCCAGGATGAGTGGAATGTGTTGATGTTGGAATGGTTTGAATAGGTTGGATAAATGTGGGAGTTGTGCAACTTGTCAAAAATGTCCCATTCATTTCAATGGGAATTTCCTGGAATTTTTTTTAATTTTGGGAAATGTTATTTTGAAAAGGATTAAGAGCATGAATGAGCTGACTTGGTTGGTGTTGGAATTGTTTAAATCGGTCAAGAAATGTTAAAGTAGTAACCGTCTTTAACTGAAAAATGGAATTTCGGGAAAACCGGGAATTTTTCAAGTTCTTAAACCAACTTGTTTTTTTGTCCTGACTAAGAGGAATGTTTTGACGGCGGAACGGTTGAAATGGGTTGAAAAATGTGAAAGGAGTCATCGCTCTAAAAAAGGTTAGATAAAAAAAATTCCTGGAATTCCTGGAAATTTGTCGAATATGGAAAAATGATTGTTTGAATTTCCAGGATGAGTGGAATGTGTTGATGTTGGAATGGTTTGAATAGGTTGGATAAATGTGGGAATTGTGCAACTTGTCAAAAATGTCCCATTCATTTCAATGGGAACTTCCTGGAATTTTTTTTAATTTTGGGAAACGTTATTTTGAAAAGGATTTAAGAGCATGAATGAGCTGAATTGGTTGGTGTTGGAATTGTTTAAATCGGTCAAGAAATGTTAAAGTAGTAACCGTTTTTAACTGAAAAATGGAATTTCTGGAAAACCGGGAATTTTTCAAGTTCTTAAACCAACTTGTTTTTTTGTCCTGACTAAGAGGAATGTTTTGACGGCGGAATGGTTGAAATGGGTTGAAAAATGTGAAAGGAGTCATCGCTCTAAAAAAGGTTACATAAAAAAAATTCCTGGAATTCCTGGAAATTTGTCGAATGTGGAAAAATTATTGTTTGAATTTCCAGGATGAGTGGAATGTGTTGATGTTGGAATGGTTTGAATAGGTTGGATAAATGTGGGAATTGTGCAACTTGTCAAAAATGTCCCATTCATTTCAATGGGAACTTCCTGGAATTTTTTTTAATTTTGGGAAATGTTATTTTGAAAAGGATTAAGAGCATGAATGAGCTGAATTGGTTGGTGTTGGAATTGTTTAAATCGGTCAAAAAATGTTAAAGTAGTAACCGTTTTTAACTGAAAAATGGAATTTCGGGAAAACCGGGAATTTTTCAAGTTCTTAAACCAACTTGTTTTTTTGTCCTGACTAAGAGGAATGTTTTGACGGCGGAACGGTTTAAATGGGTTGAAAAATGTGAAAGGAGTCATCGCTCTAAAAAAGGTTAGATAAAAAAAATTCCTGGAATTCCTGGAAATTTGTCGAATATGGAAAAATTATTGTTTGAATTTCCAGGATGAGTGGAATGTGTTGATGTTGGAATGGTTTGAATAGGTTGGATAAATGTGGGAATTGTGCAACTTGTCAAAAATGTCCCCTTCATTTCAATGGGAACTTCCTGGAATTTTTTTTAATTTTGGGAAATGTTATTTTGAAAAGGATTAAGAGCATGAATGAGCTGAATTGGTTGGTGTTGGAATTGTTTAAATCGGTCAAGAAATGTTAAAGTAGTAACCGTCTTTAACTGAAAAATGGAATTTCGGGAAAACCGGGAATTTTTCAAGTTCTTAAACCAACTTGTTTTTTTGTCCTGACTAAGAGGAATGTTTTGACGGCGGAACGGTTGAAATGGGTTGAAAAATGTGAAAGGAGTCATCGCTCTAAAAAAGGTTAGATAAAAAAAATTCCTGGAATTCCTGGAAATTTGTCGAATGTGGAAAAACTATTGTTTGAATTTCCAGGATGAGTGGAATGTGTTGATGTTGGAATGGTTTGAATAGGTTGGATAAATGTGGGAGTTGTGCAACTTGTCAAAAATGTCCCATTCATTTCAATGGGAATTTCCTGGAATTTTTTTTAATTTTGGGAAATGTTATTTTGAAAAGGATTAAGAGCATGAATGAGCTGACTTGGTTGGTGTTGGAATTGTTTAAATCGGTCAAGAAATGTTAAAGTAGTAACCGTCTTTAACTGAAAAATGGAATTTCGGGAAAACCGGGAATTTTTCAAGTTCTTAAACCAACTTGTTTTTTTGTCCTGACTAAGAGGAATGTTTTGACGGCGGAACGGTTGAAATGGGTTGAAAAATGTGAAAGGAGTCATCGCTCTAAAAGAGGTTGGAAATAAGGTTGGATTAAAAAAAAACAGGAATTCCTGGAAATTTGTCGAATGTGGAAAAATGGTTGTTTGAATTTCCAGGATGAGTTGAATGTGTTGAAGGTGGATTGTTTATTGTTTCTTGTTTATTGAATGGATCTCCATTAGCTGACGCCAAGGCGACTGCTAGTCTTCCCGGGGTCCATATAGGAGCACACAAAATACAAATACAAAGACTACATGCATTACCAGACATTATACAAAGGAAAAATACAACATAAGATAAAAAAGCTAGTTAAACCCAGTATTAAAGGCCTACTGAAATGATTTTTTTTCCCATTTAAACGGGGATAGCAGATCCATTCTATGTGTCATACTTGATCATTTCGCGATATTGCCATATTTTTGCTGAAAGGATTTAGTAGAGAACAACGACGATAAAGTTTGCAACTTTTGCTCGCTGATAAAAAAAAGCCTTGCCTGTACCGGAAGTAGCGTGACGTCACAGGAGGAAGGACTCCTCACATTTCCACATTGTTTACACCAGCAGCGAGAGCGATTCGGACCGAGAAAGCGACGATTTATTTATTTATTACCCCATTAATTTGAGCCAGGATGAAAGATTCGTGGATGAGGAACATGAGAGTGAAGGACTAGAGTGCAGTGCAGGACGTATCTTTTTTCGCTCTGACTGTAACTTAGGTACAAGCTGGCTCATTGGATTCCACACTCTCTCCTTTTTCTATTGTGGATCACGGATTTGTATTTTAAACCACCTCGGATACTATATCCTCTTGAAAATGAGAGTCGAGAACGCGAAATGGACATTCACAGTGACAATTGTTGCGTTGACCAGCATTCCTCCAATGGGGAATTCAAATTGCTAGTCTCTCCCAGATTCTTTTTATGGCAATACGCTGATGTTTATATTCAATCTCCAGGCAATAGTTGGTATTTTGTAGTTTATTCTCAAAGCTTAGAGGACAAACCTGAGACCAACCCAGCACCCAAGCGTTCCCTAGCCCGGTCCAGATCGGTCTACCAAAACCCCGGAACTCCTGTCTACTTCCTCCTTCTCCTGTCCCCCCCACCTGCTGTTTCCCCAGTCTAGCTGTGCTCCTTATCTTAGGAATGTAATGGCAGTCTCAACAAAGACAGCGCTCTGACTCTAACCAAGGACACTCGAATCCAAGCACTTTGTACCACACGAGACATTAGCTGATGTAAATATGACTATAGGAGTTTTTAGAAAGAAGTAACACTTAAATATGGATATGCTTCCAACACTTTTATCCCCACGACAATACATCGGTGAACCACTTTAGCTACGGAGCTAACATGATAGCATCGGGCTTAGCTGCAGATAGAAACAAAAGAAATAAACCCCTGACTGGAAGGATAGACAGAAGATCAACAATACTATTAAACCATGGACCTGTAAATACACGGTTAATGCTTTCCAGCCTGGCAAAGCTTAACAATGCTGTTGCTAACGACGCCATTGAAGCTAACTTA
Source organism: Entelurus aequoreus (assembly GCF_033978785.1). Classification (NCBI taxonomy): domain Eukaryota; kingdom Metazoa; phylum Chordata; class Actinopteri; order Syngnathiformes; family Syngnathidae; genus Entelurus; species Entelurus aequoreus. The sequence continues at coordinate 80,260,498 of NC_084738.1, read as the reverse complement.
GCTACGGGACCTCACAGAGCTATGCTAAAAACATTAGCTCTCCACCTACACCAGCCAGCCCTCATCTGCTCATCAACACCCGTGCTCACCTGCGTTCCAGCGATCGACGGAGCGACGAAGGACTTCACCCGATCATCGATGCGGTCGGCGGCTAGCGTCGGATAGCGCGTCTGCTATCCAAGTCAAAGTCCTCCTGGTTGTGTTGCTGCAGCCAGCCGCTAATACACCGATCCCACCTACAGCTTTCTTCTTTGCAGTCTTCATTGTTCATTAAACAAATTGCAAAAGATTCACCAACACAGATGTCCAGAATACTTTGGAATTTTGAGATGAAAACAGAGCTTTTTGTATTGGATTCAATGTAAATAAATAAATAATGATAAATGGGTTATACTTGTATAGCGCTTTTCTACCTTCAAGGTACTCAAAGCGCTTTGACAGTATTTCCACATTTACCCATTCACACACACATTCACACACTGATGGCGGGAGCTGCCATGCAAGGCGCTAACCAGCAGCCATCAGAGGCAAAGGGTGAAGTGTCTTGCCCAAGGACACAACGGACGTGACTAGGAAGGTAGAAGGTGGGGATTGAACCCCAGTAATCAGCAACACTCCGATTGCTGGCACAGCCACTCTACCAACTTCGCCATGCCGTCCCAATACTTCCGTTTCAACCATTGACGTCACGCGCATACGTCATCATACATAGACGTTTTCAACCGGAAGTTTCCCGGGAAATTTAAAATGTCACTTTATAAGTTAACCCGGCCGTATTGGCATGTGTTGCAATGTTAAGATTTCATCATTGATATATAAAATATCAGACTGCGTGGTCGCTAGTAGTGGCTTTCAGTAGGCCTTTAAAGTAGAGGCAGTACTGTATAGAGTTGTGTCATCTGCATACATAACCATATTGGTGTTTGTTGTAACACAGGGAAGATCATTAGTAAAAATAATAAAAAGTAAAGGACCTAAGCAGCTTCCTTGAGGCACGCCGCAGTAATTGTACTTGCGTTCAGATAGGCTACCATTGAAACACACTCTCTGTGATCTTCCTGATGATAGCTCAACATCCAAGGAAGTCACATACTATTAAAACCATATTTTCTGATCATTATGTTGTGATCTACGACATCGGATTGGTTTGAATCGGTTGAAAAATGTAGGAATTGTGGAAGTTTAAAACAAAGACAAATCAACGGTTTGAATCGGATAAAAAATGTGGGAGTTGTGAAATTTTGAAAAATGTCCCAATGGGAATTTTATGGAAAAGTTGGAATTTTGGGAGAAGCGGGATTTTATTAAAAATGATGATGAGCATGAATGTCCTGAATGAGATGAATTGGTTGGTGTTGGAATTGTTTAAATCGCTCAAGAAATGTTGAAGTAGTAACAGTTTTTAATTGAAAAATGGTATTGTGGAATTTTTGGGAAAACCGGGAATTTTTCAAGTCCTTAAACCAACTTGTTTTTTTGTCCTGATTAAGAGGAATGTTTTGACAGTGGAATGGTTGAAATGGGTTGTAAAATGTAAATGGAGTCATCGCACCAAAAAAGGTTGGAAATAAGGTTAGAAAAAACCCCAGGAGTTCCTGGAAATTTGTTGAACGTGGAAAAAATGGTTGTTTGAATTTCCAGGATGAGTTGAATGTGTTGAAGGTGGAATGGTTTGAATCGGTTGAAAAATGCGGGAATTGTGGAAGTTTGAAAAATGTATATTTCATTTTGAATGGGGAAAATGGTTCTAAAAACTGGGAATTCCAGGAAATCCAGGAAGTCGTAAAAATAATTGCTGTAGGAGAGCACACAATTCCTGAACAGGCTGAGTATTTTGAAATTGGAACGGTTTGAATTGGATGAAAAATGTGGGAGTTGTGGAACTTTAAAAAATGTCCCATTCTTGTCAATGGGAATTTCATGAAAATTTGGCAATGCCGGGAAAAGAGGGAATTTTATTGAAAGTTGTAAAAAAAAATTGAATGTTTTGGTTGGTGTTGGAATTTTTCAAATGGTCGAAGAAATGTTGAAGTAGTAATATTTTCCAATTCCGAAATGGTATTACGGAATTCCTGGAATTTGGGGAAAATCGGGAATGTTTCCAGTTCAAAAAACAATTTACTTTTTTGTCTTGATTAAGAGGAATGTTTTGACGGTTGAAGTGGGTTGAAAAATGTGGGAGGAGTAGTGGACAGAAAAAAGGGTGAAAATAGGGTTTGGAAAACTGGGAAGTCCTGGAATTTTTTTGAACTTTTAAAAATTATAGTTTGAATGTCCAGAATGAGTGGAATGTGTTGAAGGTGGAATGGTTTAAATAGGTTGAAAAATGTGGAAATGGTGGAAGTTTGAAAAATGTCCAATTCATTTTGAATGGGAAAAATGTCCCGGAAAGCCTGGAATTCTGGGAAATCTGGGAATTTGTCAAGGGAAAGCCCGCAATTCCCGATTAGGCTGAACAGTTTGAAGTTGGAACGCTTTGAATCGGATAAAAAATGTGGGAGTTGTGGAACTTTGAAAAATGTCCCATTCTTTTCAATGGGAAATTCATGAAAATTTGGCAATGCCGGGAAAAGAGGGAATTCTTTTTAAATGGTAAAAAAATTGAATGTTCTGGTTGGTGTTGGAATTTTTCAAATGGTCGAAGAAATGTTGAAGTAGTAACATTTTCCAATCCCTAAATGGTATTACGGAATTCCTGGAATTTGGGGAAAATCGGGAATGTTTCCAGTTCAAAAAACCATTTAGTTTTTTGTCTTGATTAAGAGGAATGTTTTGACGGTTGAAGTGGGTTGAAAAATGTGGGAGGAGTAGTGGACAGAAAAAAGGGTGAAAATAGGGTTTGGAAAACTGGGAAGTCTTGGAATTTTTTTGAACTTTTAAAAATGATAGTTTGAATGTCCAGGATGAGTGGAATGTGTTGAAGGTGGAATGGTTTAAATAGGTTGAAAACTGTGGAAATGGTGGAAGTTTGAAAAATGTCCAATTCATTTTGAGTGGGAAAAATGTCCCGGAAAGCCTGGAATTCTGGGAAATCTGGGAATTTGTCAAAGGAAAGCCCGCAATTCCCGATTAGGCTGAACAGTTTGAAGTTGGAACGCTTTGAATCGGATAAAAAATCTGGGAGTTGTGGAACTTTGAAAAATGTCCCATTCTTTTCAATGGGAATTTCATGAAAATTTGGCAATGTGGTTAAAAGAGGGAATTTTTCTGAAAATGGTAAAAAATTTGAATGTTCTGGTTGGTGGTTGAATTTTTCATATGGTCGTAGAAATGTTGAAGTAGTAACATTTTCCAAATCAGAAATGGTATTATGGAATTCCTGGAAATTTGGGGAAAACCGGGAATTTTTCCAGTTTAAATTTTTTGTTGTTGTTGTCCTGATTAAGAGGAATGTTTGGACGGTTGAAGTGGGTTGAAAAATGTGGGAGGAGTAGTCGACAGAAAAAGGGTGAAAATAGGGTTTGGAAAACTGGGAAGTCCTGGAATTTTTTAGAACTTGTAAAAAATGATAGTTTGAATGTCCAGGATGAGTGGAATGTGTTGAAGGTAAATGGTTTGAATAGGTTGAAAAATGTGGAAATGGTGGAAGTTTGACAAATGTCCAATTCATTTTGAATGGGAAAAATGTCCCAGAAAACCTGGAATTCTGGGAAATCTGAGAATTCTGGGAACTTGTCAAGGGAAAGCCCGCAATTCCCGATTAGGCTGAACAGTTTGAAGTTGGAACACTTTGAATTTAGGGAAAATCGGGAATGTTTCCAGTTCAAAAAACAATTTAGTTTTTTGTCTTGATTAAGAGGAATGTTTTGACGGTTGAAGTGGGTTGAAAAATGTGGGAGGAGTAGTGGACAGAAAAAAGGGTGAAAATAGGGTTTGGAAAACTGGGAAGTCCTGGAATTTTTTTGAACTTTTAAAAATGATAGTTTGAATGTCCAGGATGAGTGGAATGTGTTGAAGGTGGAATGGTTTAAATAGGTTGAAAAATGTGGAAATGGTGGAAGTTTGAAAAATGTCCAATTCATTTTGAATGGGAAAAATGTCCCGGAAAGCCTGGAATTCTGGGAAATCTGAGAATTTGTCAAGGGAAAGCCCGCAATTCCCGATTAGGCTGAACAGTTTGAAGTTGGAACGCTTTGAATCGGATAAAAAATCTGGGAGTTGTGGAACTTTGAAAAATGTCCCATTCTTTTCAATGGGAATTTCATGAAAATTTGGCAATGCGGTTAAAAGAGGGAATTTTTCTGAAAATGGTAAAAAATTTGAATGTTCTGGTTGGTGGTTGAATTTTTCATATGGTCGTAGAAATGTTGAAGTAGTAACATTTTCCAAATCAGAAATGGTATTATGGAATTCCTGGAAATTTGGGGAAAACCGGGAATTTTTCCAGTTTAAATTTTTTGTTGTTGTTGTCCTGATTAAGAGGAATGTTTGGACGGTTGAAGTGGGTTGAAAAATGTGGGAGGAGTAGTCGACAGAAAAAGGGTGAAAATAGGGTTTGGAAAACTGGGAAGTCCTGGAATTTTTTAGAACTTGTAAAAAATGATAGTTTGAATGTCCAGGATGAGTGGAATGTGTTGAAGGTGGAATGGTTTAAATAGGTTGAAAACTGTGGAAATGGTGGAAGTTTGAAAAATGTCCAATTCATTTTGAATGGGAAAAATGTCCCGGAAAGCCTGGAATTCTGGGAATTCTGGGAATTTGTCAAGGGAAAGCCCGCAATTCCCGATTAGGCTGAACAGTTTGAAGTTGGAACGCTTTGAATCGGATAAAAAATGTGGGAGTTGTGGAACTTTGAAAAATGTCCCATTCTTTTCAATGGGAATTTCATGAAAATTTGGCAATGCGGTTAAAAGAGGGAATTTTTCTGAAAATGGTAAAAAATTGGAATGTTCTGGTTGGTGGTTGAATTTTTCATATGGTCGTAGAAATGTTGAAGTAGTAACATTTTCCAAATCAGAAATGGTATTATGGAATTCCTGGAAATTTGGGGAAAACCGGGAATTTTTCCAGTTTAAATTTTTTGTTGTTGTTGTCCTGATTAAGAGGAATGTTTGGACGGTTGAAGTGGGTTGAAAAATGTGGGAGGAGTAGTCGACAGAAAAAGGGTGAAAATAGGGTTTGGAAAACTGGGAAGTCCTGGAATTTTTTAGAACTTGTAAAAAATGATAGTTTGAATGTCCAGGATGAGTGGAATGTGTTGAAGGTGGAATGGTTTAAATAGGTTGAAAAATGTGGAAATGGTGGAACTTTGAAAAATGGCCAATTCACTGTGAGTGGGAAAAATGTCCCGGAAAGCCTGGAATTCTGGGAAATCTGGGAATTTGTCAAGGGAAAGCCCGCAATTCCCGATTAGGCTGAACAGTTTGAAGTTGGAACGCTTTGAATCGGATACAAAATCTGGGAGTTGTGGAACTTTGAAAAATGTCCCATTCTTTTCAATGGGAATTTCATGAAAATTTGGCAATGCGGTTAAAAGAGGGAATTTTTCTGAAAATGGTAAAAAATTTGAATGTTCTGGTTGGTGGTTGAATTTTTCATATGGTCGTAGAAATGTTGAAGTAGTAACATTTTCCAAATCAGAAATGGTATTATGGAATTCCTGGAAATTTGGGGAAAACCGGGAATTTTTCCAGTTTAAATGTTTTGTTGTTGTTGTCCTGATTAAGAGGAATGTTTGGACGGTTGAAGTGGGTTGAAAAATGTGGGAGGAGTAGTCGACAGAAAAAGGGTGAAAATAGGGTTTGGAAAACTGGGAAGTCCTGGAATTTTTTAGAACTTGTAAAAAATGATAGTTTGAATGTCCAGGATGAGTGGAATGTGTTGAAGGTAAATGGTTTGAATAGGTTGAAAAATGTGGAAATGGTGGAAGTTTGAAAAATGTCCAATTCATTTTGAATGGGAAAAATGTCCCAGAAAACCTGGAATTTTGGGAAATCTGAGAATTCTGGGAACTTGTCAAGGGAAAGCCCGCAATTCCCGATTAGGCTGAACCGTTTGAAGTTGGAACACTTTGAATCGGATGAAAAATGTGGATGGTAGAGCGCGCCAAAATGTGGTGAAGAAGAATGATAAATAGATGAATTTTGGTGTAGAAAACATGTGGGAATGTTCTGGAACAGTCACACAATTAGTCATCTTTGTTCTGGTAAGCGCACGCCTAACATAACGTTTCTACAGCAAAGTTCTGCACAACAGGGACTTTATATCAGGGTTTTTTAACCTTGGCATTTATGTTTGGCCGCGGGCTTGCTGGATGATAGAAGATGTGGTTTAAAGATGAGAAGCAGCGTTTATATCCTCTCAATATTCAGTCTTTTATTGCTCATATGGAAAATCCCACATTGTGTGTTTTCATGTACATTCTGATCTGTTTTTGAGATGGTCTGTTTGGTTGAACACTGAAAAAGACACTAATCCAAAACTTCAATGACATTCAGATGTAAAAAAAATCCAGTCATGAAATGTCCTCGCTCCTAAATATTCCAAAATCAACTTAATTATAAGAAAAGTGAAGCGTTTTGGGAACAACAGCAACTCAGCCACCAAGTGGTAGGCCACGTGAACTGACAGAGAGGTCAGCATAGTGCAAAGACTTTCTGCACAGTCAGTTGCTACAGAGCTCCAAACTTCATGTGACCTTCCAATTAGCCCACGTACAGTACGCAGAGAGCTTCATGGAATGGGTTTCCATGGCCAGGCAGCTGCATCTAAGCCATACATCACCAAGTCCAATGCAAAGCGTGGGTTGCAGTGGTGTAAAGGACATCACCACTGGACTCTAGAGCAGTGGAGACGCCTTCTCTGGACTGATGAATCACACTTTTCCATCTGGCAATCTGATGGACCAGTCTGGGTTTGAAGGTTGCCAGGAGAACGCCACATTTCGGACTGCATTGTGCCGAGTGTGAAATTTGGTGGAGGAGGAATTATGGTGCAGGGTTGTTTTTCAGGAGTTGGGCTTGGCTCCTTAGTTCCAGTGAAAGGAACTTTGAATGCTCCAGGAAACCAAAACATTTTGGACAATTCCATGCTCCCAACCTTGTGGGAACAGTTTGGAGCGGGCCCCTTCCTCTTCCAACATGACTGTGCACAAAGCAAGGTCCATAAAGACAGGGATGACAGAGTCTGGTGTGGATGAACTTGACTGGCCTGCACAGAGTCCTGACCTGAACCCGATAGAACACCCTTGGGATGAATTAGAACGGAGACTGAGAGCCAGGCCTTCTCCACCAACTTCAGCGTGTGACCTCACCAATGCGCTTTTGGAAGAATGGTGGAAAATTCATATAAACACACTCCACAACTGTCAGGTTCAAACACTGAACTATCTATTAAACAAGACAAGAAGCAAGGAGTCAAACAGAGACAGGATTCAATTTAGCTCATGAGGAGAGCGCGTCTACAGTGTCACCCCGCCGCTCTGAGGAAAGGGTTCCACACGCCTCCTCATTTATTTGGGCATTTCCTGATTACATAGCTGCAGCTGCTTCTAAGGGGAGGGGGTCATAAACAGTTCAAACAAAAAGGTGCTTGGAGCGCTGTCAGGTTTGCCCCCTCTCTGCTTGTAGATTTCGGGTCCTTCCTGTGGCAGTCCAATAGATCAAAGAAACCGACACCTCCACGGCGCATTCCATCGCACACAGTGGAGGTTTACAAGCCGTCCGCCTATAGCTTGATAAGTTTAAAGACAGCTTTGTAAGCACCAGTGGATCGTAACCACCGGCCGCAGGGCAACCTGAACTCAAAGCAAACAAGTTGTGTGATAACTTATATACAATTATTCTGACAGCAACCTTGTGGACAGCCTTCCCAGAAGAGTTGGAGCTGTAATAGCTGCAAAATGTCATATTGAACCATATGGGTTAGGAATGAAGTGAATTAGTGGAGTGAATTATATTTATATAGCGCTTTTTCTCTAGTGACTCAAAGCGCTTTACATAGTGAAACCCAATATCGAAGTTACATTTAAAGCAGTGTGGGTGGCACTGGGAGCAAATGGGCAGAGACTAGGATGGCGGAAGCGGGGATCGAACCTGGAACCCTCAAGTTGCTGGCACGGCCACTATACCAACCGAGCTATACCGAATGGGATGGCACTTCATGTTCATACGTGAGTCAAGGCAGGTGGCCAAATACTTTTGGCAATATAGTGTACTTTGCAGTCAGACAGGAAGGAAGCGAGCGGGTTCTGCTGTCAACGAGACAGCGGGGCATCAAGGGGTCACGCTCAAATCACTCGGTCAACATTTGAACGCCGATTCGGACCGTGCTCAAGCAAGGCAGTCGTGACGGTAAAAGATTGAATCGGGCGGGGGCCGATGCCAGCGCGGGCTCCCGCTGCAACAACAACACCCAAGATTCCTGCAGACGTGACTCCCTCGCTCTTGACCGCCATGTCGGGGGAAATTCCTGGGGCAGGTTTGTTTTGCATGGGGGGGAGGGGGGTTAGCGTGCCATGGAGTCATTAGTGTAAGGGAAAGGAGGCGTTGTGAATCACAGATTAGATGGAAGAGTGAAAGGTCACCAGTGGGATATTCACCGTCCCAAACCTGCTCACCCTCTTGGTGAAAAACAAAACCCTAAACCGCACTCGGGATGACTTTGACACCACGTCACACAATCCACACACACACACAGTGGAAATGTTACACAAGTGTGACTCATCCCTATCGTCTTGCACGCTCAAACCCACTGCTTCTCCCCCCCCCAAACACTCTCTCTCTCCGCGGTGGAGTCCAAATCCCACGCCAAGGATGGCCAAGGAACGTCGCTGGCTTTTAGGGGGCGACGCTCATTTTGGGAAGGAAATGCAAAAACACAAAACTGCTTCGCCTTTCTGTAAACACATTTTTAAAGAAATATAGTAAAAAAAAACAACAACTCCAAACTATATAAGCACCAGTGTTGTCCCCATACCAATAATTTGGTGCCGGAACCGGTACCAAAATGTATTTTGATACTTTTCTAAATATAGGGGACCAAAAAAATGTCATTATTGTCTTTACTGGAACAACAAATCTTAGTGTACATGAAACATATATTTATTCAGTGTTTCCCATAAACTGCCAAGATACCTGTGACGGTGGGGGCGTGGCTATGGGCGTGGTCACCATGACGTCATCAAGTTATTTGCATAATTTACTACAATGATATGATTTTCTCTAAAAAGGCTAAAAAAATGTATACCTACTAATTAATAACAGTTTTGTTTTAAACGTCCATCCATCCATTTTACAATATAATTACAACACTTTATGTACATATTTATATACAGATTTGAACAATAAGTTATTCACTGAAATATATGTATTAATTGTGGTTCTTACAAAAAATATATCTTATAAAATATAAAAGCTAAAATGTCTCTTAAAGCTCTGCCCCTTTAATTAGTGCATACTAAATAATTTAACTTTAGCCTACTACTACAACCATAGTATTATTATTCTTTCTTTATTCTTCGGTCAATCGTCAACAAAATAAACAAACAGTTGTACATTCTTAAATTGAAAATGAAAATGTTGCAGACCGAAAGGGTTTAGGCTGAAGTTGAACACTTATTGCGCCTAACCCTATAAACAATGTCAAGTACAAAATAAACTTCCGAAAATTATTGAATGTCCATTGTACAACATATTATAAATACACATTATACATAACATAAACACAGTTCAATTATATACACAGTAAAGGCATGTCAAATATCCTTGTAGACATGTTAAACCTTTGTACCAATTTATATACTATATACAAACAATTGTACTTCCATTATTATTTATAACCCACATTTAGTATTTGAATTAACATTGATCATAGTATTAACTACTGTGTTGATTCTAGAGTGATATATTTTTTCAAGACATTGGTCTTAAAGTGTTTTTTAAATGTGTGAATAGAACTGGAACATTTTAAGGAATTATCCAAGCTGTTCCACAGTTGAACCCCCCTGACAGAAACACATCTACTTTTTAAGCTTGTTCTTATCTTAGCTTTCTGGAAGACAGCTGAACCTCTGAGGTCATAGGGATTCTCTCTGGGTTTAAACCTCTCCTGTAGACACCCAGGCAGCATGTGGTTATGAGCTTTGTACGTCACAATAGCAGTGTTGAGGTCAACAAGATCGTGCAGTTTTAATGTTTTTAATTTAATAAACAGAGCATTGGTATGGTCATGATAATCTGCATAATTTACAATTCTAATCGCTTTCTTTTGAAGTAAGAATATAGATTTAATGTTTGTTTTGTAATTGTTACCCCAGATTTCGACACAATAATTAAGATAAGGGAGTACAAAAGAATTATATAACATGATAAGAGCCTTTTGATTTACGGAGTTTTTTATTTTATGTAACATAGCAATATTTTTTGCCATCTTTGTCTTAAGTATATTTATGTGCAGTTTCCAATTTAATTTATCATCTATATGGATTCCCAAAAATTTTGTTGAATACACCCTTTCTATCTCCATATCATCAATTCTTATATGACACTGTTTGTTATTTTTCCTATTTCCAAAAATTATATATTTTGTTTTATTTAGGTTGATTGATAGTTTATTGGCATCAAACCATTGCTTTAGTATGTGGAGTTCACTCTCTACAGTCCCTAAGAGATGGCCAAGGTCTTGCCCAGAACAGTACAGACTTGTATCATCAGCAAAGAGAATACAGTTAAGTTTTTTAAAGATTTTACAGATATCATTAATGTACAATAAAAACAATTTTGGTCCCAATACAGAACCTTGGGGTACTCCATGTGTTATAATCTTTTTATCTGAATCTACATTATTCATATGCACGTACTGTTCTCTGCCACCAAGATAACTTTTCAACCAATCATGAGCAAGACCTCTAAAACCATACCTCAGCATTTTGTTTAAAAGCAATGTATGATCGATGGTGTCAAAGGCCTTGCTCAGGTCAATAAAAACGCCAACAACAAACTCCCTCTTATCAATTGCAGTGGTTACCTCCTCAACTAGTTCCATCACTGCCATGGAAGAGGACCTGTTTGGTCGAAAGCCGTATTGGTGTTCACTTAGCAAGTGATGCTTATCAATAAAACTGTCTAATCTTGACACAAATAATTTTTCAAGGATTTTTGAAAATTGTGAGAGTATAGAAATAGGCCTATAGTTGGTGAACTGATGCTTATCTCCACTTTTGAAGATGGGAATAACTTTTGCCGTTTTCATTTTCTTTGGGAAAACACCTTTTATAAAAGAAATATTACATACATAAGTGAAGGGAACAGCTATAAAATCAACAATTTCCCTGATCAGAGAAAAGTCCAAGTCACAGCAGTCTGTTGACTTCTTGTTTTCTTGAGAATTTACAATTTCTATGATTTCACTTTCATGGACGGGGGAAATAAAAAACGATTCTAAGTTGCTTTGAATGGTATGTTCATTAAATTTGACACTGTTTTCGGGTTGTACAATTTCATTTGCTAAATTAGGTCCAACATTCACAAAGAAGGTGTTAAAAGCATCCGTTATTTCCTTAGGGTCATTTAGAGTTTGATTATTTTCTATGAAATAGCTTGGATGTTCCTTATTTGTCATGTTTTTTTTAATGATACCATTCAAAACTTTCCACGTACCCTGGATGCTATTTTTATGTTGTTCTAATAGGTTACAGTAATATGTTCTTTTGCTGTGCTTTATTATTTGTGTTAACTTATTTTTATACGTTTTATATTTGTGTTCAGTTTCTTTGGTTCTGTGCTTTAAATGTCTTCTGTAAAGATAATTTTTCTTTTTGCAGGACTTCAATAGTCCCTTTGTGATCCATGGTTTGTCCTTAACAGTGCTGTCCTTAATGTAATGTTTTTTCATTGGACAGTGCTTATCATACAATGTTATGAAAATGTTGAGAAAATGTTCGTATGCTTCATCTGGGTCTGTGGAGGTGTAAACCTCCCCCCAGTCTTGAGCACATAACTCAGACTTGAATGCTGCCATAGTTTCTGGCGTTTGATGTCTAACAAATCTATATTGAACTGCTTTTTTGGTCCCTCTCTGATCAAAGAAATTGTGGAAAATACTGAATACAGGTAGATGATCACTTATGTCATTGAGTAGTAGTCCTGCTGTTATTTGATTCTCAGGTTGATTGGTGAAAATGTTATCTATCAGTGTGGAAAAGTCTACTGTTATTCTGGTAGGTTTTATGATAGTATTTACCAGCAACATAAAGTGAAACAGAGGCAGAGGTGTCCTGCCACGGTCAGTGACAAATAAACAGAAAACAGTAGTGGTCAAATACAAATAAGGCAACAAGAGAAGTATCCTACACTTCTCTTTTGTAAAGTAAATCTGAACAGCCTATATGGGCATCTACATCAACTATATGATTTGCCTGAGAAGCTGGACAGGACAAAAAAAAATTAAAAAAAATAAAAAATCTATTTGTGGCGGACGTAATTCTTTCGTGGCGGGCCGCCACAAATAAATGAATGTGTGGGAAACACTGTTATTATTGTACAAACCCCGTTTCCATATGAGTTGGGAAATTGTGTTAGATGTAAATATAAACAGAATACAATGATTTGCAAATCATTTTCAACCCATATGCAGTTGAATATGCTACAAAGACAACATATTTGATGTTCAAACTGATAAACTTTTTTTTTTTGTGCAAATAATCATTAACTTTAGAATTTGATGCCAGCAACACGTGACAAAGAAGTTGGGAAAGGTGGCAATAAATACTGATAAAGTTGAGGAATGCTCATCAAACACTTATTTGGAACATCCCACAGGTGTGCAGGCTAATTGGGAACAGGTGGGTGCCATGATTGGGTATAAAAGTAGATTCCATGAAATGCTCAGTCATTCACAAACAAGGATGGGGCGAGGGTCACCACTTTGTCAACAAATGCCTGAGCAAATTGTTGAACAGTTTAAGAACAACATTTCTCAACTAAGCTATTGCAAGGAATTTAGGGATTTCACCATCTACGCTCCGTAATATCATCAAAGGGTTCAGAGAATCTGGAGAAATCACTGCACGTAAGCAGCTAAGCCCGTGACCTTCCATCCCTCAGGCTGTACTGCATCAACAAGCCACATCAGTGTGTAAAGGATATCACCACATGGGCTTAGGAACACTTCAGAAACCCACTGTCAGTAACTACAGTTGGTCGCTACATCTGTAAGTGCAAGTTAAAACTCTCCTATGCAAGGCGAAAACCGTTTATCAACAACACCCAGAAACGCCGTCGGCTTCGCTGGGCCTGAGCTCATCTAAGATGGACTGATGCAAAGTGGAAAAGTGTTCTGTGGTCTGACGAGTCCACATTTCAAATTGTTTTTGGAAACTGTGGACGTCGTGTCCTCCGGACCAAAGAGGAAAAGAAGCATCCGGATTGTTCTAGGCGCAAAGTGTAAAAGGCAGCATGTGTGATGGTATGGGGGTGTATTAGTGGCCAAGACATGGGTAACTTACACATCTGTGAAGGCACCATTAAAACTGAAAGGTACATACAGCTTTTGGAGCAACATATATTGCCATCCAAGCAACGTTATCATGGACGCCCCTGCTTATTTCAGCAAGACAATGCCAAGCCACGTGTTACATCAATGTGGCTTCATAGTAAAAGAGTGCGGGTACTAGACTGGCCTGCCTGTAGTCCAGACCTGTCTCCCATTGAAAATGTGTGGCGCATTATGAAGCCTAAAATAGCACAAGGGAGACCCCCGGACTGTTGAACAACTTAAGCTGTACATCAAGCAAGAATGGGAAAGAATTCCACTTCAAAAATGTGTCTCCTCAGTTCCCAAACGTTTACTGAGTTGTTGTTAAAAGGAAAGGCCATGTAACACAGTGGTGAACATGCCCTTTCCCAACTACTTTGGCACGTGTTGCAGCCATGAAATTCTAAGTTAATTATTATTTGCAAAAAAAAAAAAAAAAAAAGTTTATGAGTTTGAACATCAAATATGTTGTCTTTGTAGTGCATTCAACTGAATATGGGTTGAAAAGGATTTGCAAATCATTGTATTCCGTTTATATTTACATCTAACACAATTTCCCAACTCATATGGAAACAGGGTTTGTAATTTAGTCCTTAAATGAAATAGTGATTATACTAGACAACTTGTCTTTTAGTAGTAAGTAAACAAACAAAGACTCCCAATTAGTCTGCTGACGTATGCAGTAACATATTGTGTCATTTATACACCTATTATTTTGTACACATTATGAGGGACAACCTGTAAAAATGGATTATTAATCTACTTGTTCATTTACTGTTAATATCTGCTTATTTTCCGTTTCAACATGTTCTATCTACACTTCTGTTAAAATGTAATAATCACTTATTCTTCTCTTCTTTGATATTTTACATTAGTTTTGGATGATACCACACATTTAGGTATGGATCCGATACCAAGTAGTTACAGGATCATACATTGGTCATATTCAAAGTCCTCATGTGTCCAGGGACGTATTTACTGACTTTATAAACATAATATGAATTTTTTTTAAACGACAGAAGATTTTGTGATGCTAAAAAATATCGATGTAATCATAGTAGTATCGACTAGATACGCTCCTGTACTTGGTATCATTACAGTGGATGTCAGGTGTAGATCCACCCATGGTGTTTGTTTGCATTGTGACGCCGGTGAGCTATTGTATCCTCCTACGGTGTGTAGTGAAGCATGTTTAGCTATTCCTCGTCCTCCAGTGATAATGATACATGTAAGAAATGTACTTTATTTGTCGCCATGGAGACACGGATTAGTGATTTGGAAGTAGCTAAAACACTGCCGACTGCGACACCAAAATGCGTCCATTCTCCCTTTTCTGTCTACACACTGTGTCTGCTTGTAAGTACTCTGTGTGTGTGCGCTGCCAAACATGCTCCTCTGCTCGTAAAACCAGCAATGACACAACGGAGGGGCGGGGGGGCGTATGGGACCGGTAGTTTTTAGAGCCGGCATAGTACCGAATATGATTCATTAGTATCGCGGTACTTTACTAGTACCGGTATACCGTAGAACCCTAATAAGCACACAAAGTCGGTCTTTTCCTCGATTTTGTCAGGTTATTTACTAAAGGTAAACATTTAAGGCTACTGGCAGCTACACAGCAGCTAAGCACATTATAGCACACACGCGATACATACGTAATATTAGAAGGGGGTCGGCAACTGCATGTGGCTCTTTAGTGGCTCCCTGGAGCTTTTTCAAAAATGTATAAAAATGGAAAGAGAGAGAGAAATATATTTGTTGTTTTAATATGTTTTCGGTAGGAGGACAAAAATGACACAAAGCTTCCTAATTGTTAGAGATCCCACTCTTTATATTAAACATGCTTCACTGATGAATTTTGTCGGAGAAAAGTCCATAATTTAACCGCACCGTTTTATCGGCCGCAGGGTGCAAAGTGTAGGGAAAAAAAATGTACGGTAGTTTGTAGTCCTGAACACACTTATCCACTTGCCTCGGGAAGGCCAAGTGTTCAAACCGTACTATAACCACAAAAGTGTTTTCGAGCTCCGGCTCCTCCTTGGCACCGACGCCGTTGAGTTTGTGCCCATGATCATTGTTGTTGTTCTTTTCTCTTCAGATGGACTCCACAGCAAAAGCGCGGCGCGCCCTCCGGACGACCAGGCGGTGACTTTGGACGGCGTCAGGTTCTCGGAGGGCGAGTTCCTCCTGAAGGTACTGAGGAGAGAGGGTCTTGAGTAGGGGTCCCCAAACTACGGCCCCCCAGCATCCAAAATCCAGGCCCACAGGAAGTCCCAAATTAAAAAAAAGTGTTTTAATTTTTAATTTTAATTTTTTTTATTTATTTGATCTTTCCTTTCTAATCCATTTTATACTGCTTTTTACTCTCGGTGTCTCCTAGCCGCTCAGGCAAATCATATTGTCTAAAAATGAATTTTGCCATGGATAACATGACAATGTTAAATGTTGATGAACGTCAATGTTAATTGATGTTAAATGACAAAACGGATGAACTCGCTGGAATATAAAGACACCCGTAAAAAAAAATTCTGTAAAAAAACGGTCATCCACCTGACAGCTATGGCTGCCAAACGAAAACCATAAAATCAAAGTAAAGCATTGTAAACCAAATAATGATCAAAAACATTATAATTACAGAAATTTTCATGAAACGTTTTACGGAAAAATATCGTAATATTACATGAATTTGAAAGTAATTTAAGAAAACAGAAAATGCTACGTATAATTAATTTGGTATTCTTCTGTAAAAAAAAAAAAAGAAATATACATAGTTTGTCATTACTGGCATATTACTTAAAATAACAGGCGGATTGTTTATTTACAGATGATTTCATCAATCCTACAGTTTTATAAACTATTTAAAAATAAATACATAAATTACAGTAGAAATTTAGAGTAAATTAACCATAAAAATAGGATATTTTTTACAGTATATATATATATATATATATATATATATATGTATATATATATATATATATATATATATATAGCCCGGCCCCCGGCCAATTTTTTTTTAACCCAATGCGGCCCCCGAGTCAAAAAGTTTGGGGACCCCTGGTCTTGAGCTTTGTCCTTGCAACGATTGTGGTCTTTTTTTCCCCCCCGCCAGTCGCTCAGCGGCTTCGTCTTGGTTGTGACGAGAGACGGCACCATCTTCTACACGTCGCCCACCATGCAGGACTTCCTGGGCTTCCATCAGGTTTTGATCTTTTTATTTATTTTCGACTTCTTCTTGAGCACACCTGCTAACTTCATCTCGCAGGACGCTATGGCGTGACACCTTTCCGTCTCTCACGCGTGCTTCTTCTCCCTCAGTCCGATGTGGTGCAGCAGAGCATCTTGGACCTGGTCCACGTTGACGACCGAGAACTGTTCAGCTGCCAGCTGCAGCCCGGGGTCCAACTCGGCGACGCCAGTGAGTGTCAAGGTGCGCTAAAGTCTGATGGAAAGGATGTTTCTTCATGTTGAAATATAATGACTGTGTCGTGCAGCTCCCATGTTGCCCATGGACGACTCCTTCTTCCTGGAGAGAAGTTTCTGCTGTCGCCTTCGCTGCCTCCTGGACAACACGTCTGGATTCTTGGTGACACAAATAACTACCTTCACTTTTTCAGTTGACGTTACGCTGCCATAGAGCATTCCATCCCATTCTTGGGGCGACGGATGGATTCACAATCCAATATCTGGCAATATACAATATATTGCCAAAAGTATTTGGCCACCTGCCTTGACTCACATATGAACTTGAAGTGCCATCCCAT
>NC_084738.1:80233261-80235761 GCF_033978785.1 Entelurus aequoreus | reverse complement strand
CTACGTGGAGGAGGCGCTCCTGAGAGAGACGGGAGGAGATCTGAAGGTGCCTTCGGACTCTTCGCGGCAGACTTTGACACATTTGGACCGAGGACGGGAACCTCTATGCCATCCAGACATGTCCCTGGGACACATCTGGCCCGCGAGCGAGGGCGCTTACCAGGGGGCTCCTGGACTCTCCCGCAATCTTGAGACGCTCGACGTGACCCATCAGACTTGGCTTCCTACGGCGGCGAACTCCACGTTCCACCACACGGACTCGCACTCGCACTCGCCAGCCTCGTGGCCTCTCCGTCACCACCACACGCCGGCGTCCGGCAGCTGCGTGTTTGAGCGCGGCCCGGGCCCTCAGGTGGGCGCGAACCCCGCCTTCGCCCACCCGCAAGCAGCGGGAGGAGCGTGGAACCCCGCCGCAGGTGAGACGCACGCCGGCGCGCATTGTCACGCCAGCGGCGAGATCTCGGGGCATCCGCTTGAGAACGGATTGTCGCCGTCCGCCATCTTCTGCTGGAACGGTCAAGCTCAGGTAAGTGGAGACTGCCCGTCACGCCAAAACGATCACCCGAAGGACCCCGAGCGAGCTAAACTAGGGCTGGGCGATATGGCTGAAAACTGTATCACGATATCAGGGGCCTCATGTATCCAATCCACTTTATTTGTATAGCACACACATGTTTCCAAAGTGCTGCACAACAATATTAAAAACAATATTCAAATATTATCCTTAACTCCACTAATGACTGAAAAAAAAAAATATATATATATATATGTATAAAAACAATATAAAAATAAATATGATTAAAAACGATTTTAAAGGGTAAAACCAATTAAAACAATAAATAAAAATCTAAATTGAAAAAAAAATTTTTTTTTAATGATATATTAGTATTGAGAGTTGTGTAGATTTCTTACTAAAAACTTACATTAAAAAAAAAAATAATCAGAAAAAATTCAGATGTATTTACCATATAAGCCACTAAATTTTAAAGGGGAAAAAATATTTTTCCATATATTAGCCACACCGGAATATAAGCCGCAGATATATACGTTGTGAAATTAGTTATTTACACAGAAATATTTTGTAAATGTTTATTTACATACCTTTTCCCAAATGGTGTCTGTAACACGGCAGTAAAACGGCAGATAAGACAAAACAGACCCGCTAGCTGCGCAGGCTAGCTCTCCAATCAGCTAAAAAACATTTTAAAGGGTAAAACCAATTAAAACAATAAATTATTTTTTTTTATTTTTTTTAAATTATATAGTAG
This sequence comes from Entelurus aequoreus, assembly GCF_033978785.1. Taxonomy (NCBI): domain Eukaryota; kingdom Metazoa; phylum Chordata; class Actinopteri; order Syngnathiformes; family Syngnathidae; genus Entelurus; species Entelurus aequoreus. The sequence continues at coordinate 80,234,493 of NC_084738.1, read as the reverse complement.
TATTAAGAGTTGTGTAGATCTCTTACTAAAAATTAACATTAAAAAAAAAATCCGAAAAAATTCAGATCTATTTACCGTTTTAGCCACAACATTTTAGGGAGGGAAATTATTTTCCCATATATTAGCCATACCGGAATATAAGCCGCAGATATATACGTTGTGAAATTGGTTATTTACACAGAAATATTTTGTAAATGTTTATTTACCTACCTTTTCCCAAATGGTGTCTGTAACACGGCAGTAAAACGGCGGATCGGACAAAACAGACCCACTAGCTGCGCAGGCTAGCTCTCCAATCAGCTAAACAACATTTTAAAGGGTAAAACCAATTAAAACAATAAATAAAAATCTAAATTTAATTGTTTTCATTTTTTTAAATTATATAGTAGTATTAAGAGTTGCGTAGATCTCTTACTAAAAATTAACATTAAAAAAAAAATCCGAAAAAATTCAGATCTATTTACCGTTTTAGCCACAACATTTTAGGGGGGGAAATTATTTTCCCATATATTAGCCATACCGGAATATAAGCCGCGGATATATACGTTGTGAAATTAGTTATTTACACAGAAATATTTTGTAAATGTTTATTTACATACCTTTTCCCAAATGGTGTTTGTAACACGGCAGTAATTCGGCGGATCGGACAAAACAGACCCACTAGCTGCGCGGGCTAGCTCTCAAATCAGCTAAACAACATTTTAAAGGGTAAAACCAATTAAAACAATAAATAAAAATGTAAATTAAAAAAAATGTAAATTTTTATTACATATTAAGTATTAAGCCGTGTTACAAATGGTGTTTGTAACACGGCAGTAAAACAACGGATCGGACAAAACAGACCCACTAGCTGCGCAGGCTAGCTCTCCAATCAGCTAAACAGACTTAATAACTCCACGGTGACGTTATGGTGAGGAATTTGTGAAACCGAAACAAAAAAGAATGCCATTGCCAGTTAATAATACTAACACAGACACTCGTAAATGTGTTAGCATATTAGCTAATGCTAACAACGCTAGCTTGATTACATTTTGATAGTACAAATATGCATGAAAACACTACTACAGCATCACACATGGGACGCTTTAGTAAGTAAGAATTGTTTTAGTTATATTGTAAAACTTACAAATTTTTCTCGAAGTGATAAATACAGATTTTCTATAAGTAAAAACGCTATGGACGGCTGGAAAACAAACACGACAAAAGAAATAAAAAAAGATAACATGACTCGT
>NC_084738.1:80155761-80228261 GCF_033978785.1 Entelurus aequoreus | reverse complement strand
ATATATATATACATTACACACACATGTATATATGTCTATATATATATGTTTGTGTATGTATATACATATATATATATGTGTGTAATATGTGTATATATATATATATGTGTATATATATATATATGTATATATATATATATATACATTTTTTTTCCCCCAGACAAAAAATGTATATTCAGATATATATTTATATTTTTTTGATTGATGAAAAGTTGTGTTCTAAATCCAAGCTCAAGCGTTTCTAAAAGTGGTGCAACAAAGCAAGAGTGGTGTGTTTGTTTTGGATCATTCCCTCTTTTTTTCTGAATTGACTGATTACATCATTTTGTTTTTGCTCTGCTTGATCTAAAAATGAAAGTGAAACTACCACAATTCATGTTCTTGTTTCTTAAAGGCAGAAAGTTGACATTTGAAGTTACTTTTGTCTTTCTTCACCAGGAGTTAGTATAAGTCGGACTACAAACAAAACTCAACCAAAACATTTTTTTTGGAGCTTGAGCCATGTCCTTTTTGGTTTGGAACTTTAAATCGGGGGTGTCCAAAGTGCAGCCCGGGGGCCATTTGCAGCCCCTAGCTAATTTAGTTGTTAGCATTGTAATATCAACATGCTAGCTTTTTTGCAGCCGCACAATGTCAAATATTTTCTTACGTGACGAATGATGCCTGTTAGCATGCTAACGTTATAATGCCAGCTTTTAGCTAATACTTGTAGGTATACACCCTCAGTAGGGATGTATAGCAAGTACCGGTATTTTTTTTGGTACCAGTTCCTAATTAGGTGTGTCCATGAGGGCCATGAAGATATTCTGGACTAACATTACTAACAATTTTTTGTTACAGCTGACCAACATAATTATGACACTCTGTCCCATTCCGTTCAGCTGCCGCTACTACACAATACAATTAGCTTTGAATAATGACAAATAAGGAAGCAACACCACACAAAAGTTTGTAACACAACAACAGTTCCTCCTCAAAAGTCCCGCAGTTTGAAGTGAACGCACTTTTTACCACCCGCCTTCCTAGCGAGCCATCAATCCACAGGCTGATATCAATCCACTCCAAAAAGTGACACATTGAGGAAATATAATAATTCCATAAAGTTGCTTTGAAGCAATATAGACTATAAGACTTAAAAAGACCTATTTTGTTAACATTGAAAATATATTTTTTTACACCACAAATGACATGTATCGATAAGAGTACCGATAAATCCGGGTATCGTATCGATAAAATCTTAACGATTTACATCCCTACACCTCAGTCACATTTTGGGGTTTGATGCATGCTAATGTTAGCAGGTGAGCATTTTACACACCTTTTTCAGGTACATACCTTTAGAGTGTGGTACTCGACGCATGTTACAGTTAGCATTTTAGCATGCTAACTTTTGGTGTTCTAGATTTTTATTTTTTTAATCTAATTTAGCAGGTATACACCTCAGTGTCATATACTTTGGTGTTTCACTCATGCTAACTGTAAGCGTGCTATTGTTAGCATGTTAGCTTTTTTTAGACTCAGACAAACTGTATTGATCCACAAGGGAAATTGTTCCACACAGTAGCTCAGTTACAAAGGATGGAAAGGATAAGGATGGAAAGGATAATGCACACGAGTGCACAAAAAGAGGGCGAAGACAAAAGGTATAAAGTAGACTAAAAATGTACCATAGTAGCAATATAAATATAACATATGTAATATTTACATATTATATATACAGTATATAATATATACAATATATATAACAAATCCCAATTACCAAGTACAATATTACAGTATTTTATTATATTATTATTATTATTATTTAGTAGTATTTTTGCTCATTTTTTTTGTTACTGTTAGCATTTCAGTTGGGCTTTGGCTCGTCAGCATTCACACACAATTTCTACTGAAATCACATTTTCTAGATCTTTTGTAAAAAAAATAATGTACATATTGTACTGGTTTTTCAAGGTAAAAAAAAAAAAAAAAACGACCAAAATGGCATCCTTTGATTTCTGTGGCCCTCAGTGGAAAAAGTTTGGGCACCCCTGTTTTAAATTAAGTGCCAATTATGTGGCGTATTTTAGTTAACTAGGTTGTAACACACAGGTGTCAAACTCAAGGCCCGGGAAAGCCTGGAAAAAATGGGTTTCAATACAATTATTTTTTTAAATGTATTTATTTTTTTACTAAATGCATTCATTCCTTCAATTGTAACAGGAAATACATTTTTTTAACTTTAATATGATCTGATCATGCCAATTATACTATTATATACTGTATTGTAGGGCTGCAACTAACAACTAATTTGATAACCGATTAATCTGTCGATTATTACTTCGATTAATCGATTAATAATCGGATAAAAGAGACAAACTACATTTTTATGCCTTCCAGTATTTTATTGAAAAATAAACAGCATACTGGCACCATACTTATTTAGATTATTGTTTTTTAAGTGTTTGTAAATGTTGCAGTTTATAAATAAAGGTTTATAAAAATAAAAAAATTGCATCTGCACATGCGCATAACATAGATCCAACGAATCGATGACTAAATTAATCGCCAACTATTTTTTTAATCGGTTAGTTGTTGCAGCCCTACTGTATTGCAAAACTATTTTTGTGAGATAAAAACAAAGAGTTCAATATCTGCTTGTCACCTTTATTTAGGACTTTAAAGCAAGTTATACATCAAAAAATGTAATAATAAAAAATGCACATGCATTTCGATTAATCATGATTAATCACAGGTTATTGCCCGCATGCGTAATGTCAATTAATTTTTAAAAGGCGTCCCTCTGAAAGCAGACATCAATGACAATGAGTTTGGCCCCCCTGTGCTAATACAATCATATGGAGGATAATGTATTTTATTAAACGCAGTAAAAGCCCCCAACCATTGCATTTACAAGCCAAATAATATAAACACTTTGTATTAAGCCATTTATTATGATTATTATCACTGTTTATGACGTGTGTGTGTGTGTGCACTAAATGTAAACTTTCACTGTGAGTGAAAGAAACGTAAACGAACATTTTGCTACATTGTAAGAAAAGCTTTTTATTTGTCGCCTTTTTGACTTTGATGTCGCCGCATCTCGCACTTCCAGGAAGAAACGGCGCTTTTTGAACACTGCTTGAATTATTTGTCACTTCCCCGGCAGCTCGGTCAGTGCGGAGGCCTTATTATGGCCTCTGCGGTGTCAAGAAGAAGCTCCGCCTCCTTTTCTTGCCACCATCTTTTATATTAAATGACTCCACGGCCATGATGTCATCTGACTTTTTTTGTGTGTTTTTTATTTGCCATTGTTGTACACTTGCACTGTAATACTACATGTCTGAAAAGGAGTAGGTAGAAGTAGATGTTATTCGCAACCCCACACTTTCTGTGTCACAGCAATTACTGATATTGTTTCACTTCCTGTATTCAATTTGTACTAAGTGACCTTTTTTTTAATAATAAAATAAAATGATAAAGATGTGTAATTGGGTTTGTCATAGTCATCTAAGTTGAATTAGCCAACGGTGATGAATGAGTACAGAATGTACAATAATGCTCTCAGTATAAATCAAATTAATTAATTTGAATAAAGAAGTATAACATTTATCAGAATTTTTTTTTATCCAACACTAAGGAAGGCGTTAGGGACAAATATAGCGTCGAAGTGCTGTAAAAACCAACAAAAAAAGATTTAATGTTATTTTGTTCCCTCCGCGGTCTTGTCTTAAAATAGCAACTTCCGGTTCCGGTGTCATAGAATGTAAAAAAAAACCATTTCACTCTGGACCGTTTTTTTCCGTTTCCGCTGACTAGTGATTTGTACTTTTGTTTTAAGTAATAACAATAAAACATGATATTCTTTTTGACACCGAAAAAGAAGAACGCTCTTGTTTTTTCCAATCGTATTGTTTGTGTTTCAGAATAAAATTCAAATAAACCAATTTGTTTTTGAAAATGAAACCGAAAAAGATAATGCCCGTTTTTGTCATGAAAATTGCGTCATAAAGACTAGATTGTGGTGGATATACACACACAGGACACTTATTAATTATTACGGTTATAATTCACTGCGTTCTAGCCCATGTTTACTTGCATAGGTGCTTTTACTTTGAAGTGTTGAGACACACCTCTGTGGTGCTGACGTAATTACCTGTGCGACAGGTTTGTGGTTGTTCTCTCTGAAAATAAACGGTGTTACTTGGCTCTCCAAAGAGGAATAAATCTCCGTCGTTTCTCTGCCTACACTCCTACAAGATGATCATGCATCAACAAGCTTTATATATAAACACCACAATATTGTTTTCCTACAGGCAGGTAAATCCACGGCCTGGTCTTTAAAAATAGCAACTTCCGGTTCTGCTGTCGAAATATGTGAAAACATCTGTGGTCCGTTTTATGTTTTTGCTGACCAGTCATTTTAATTGTGTTTGTATGAAATGTAATATTTAAATAAAAATTTAAAAAGTTCTAGTAATTTCTATTTTGACAGTGAATGAGAAGAACGCTTTGTTTTTCAATTATTTCAAAATAAAATCCCCCCCCAAAAGAACAATCCGTAAATTGTTTTTTTCAATACCGACTCATGAAAAAAAAAAGACCAAAAACATACTGCGACTCATTTAATTTTTTTATTTTTTTTCTTAGATTAAAAAGATATAGCAATCCATAACACAACGTCAGTCCACTGTCCCGTCTTTAAATAGCAACTTCCGGTTCCGCTGTCAGAAAATGTGAAAAAAAATCTCACTCTGGACCGTTTTTTTTCGTTACTGCTGACTAGTGATTTGTATGTTTGTTTTAAGTAATAACAATAAAACAGTTTTTAGGCAATTTATTTCTCTTTGACACCGAAAAAGAAGAACGTTGTGTTTTTTCCAATCGTAAATCCACGGCCTGGTCTTTAAAATAGCAACTTCCGGTTCTGCTGTCGAAATATGTGAAAACATCTGTGGTCCGTTTTATGTTTTTGCTGACCGGTCATTTTAATTGTATTTGTATGAAATATTAAATTTAAATACAAAATAATTTGTCTTTGACAGTGAATGAGAAGAACGCTTTGTTTTTCAATTATTTCAAAATAAAATTCCCCAAATAAACCAATCGGTAACATATTTTTTAAAATACCAATTCATGAAAAAAAAAATTAGCAAAACATACTGCAACCCATTTCATTCATTTGTTTTAATTTTTTTTAGATTAAAAAGATATAGCACTCCATAATACAACGCCAGTCCACTGTCCCGTCTTTAAATAGCAACTTCCGGTTCCGGTATCAGAAAATTTGAAAAAAAAAAACATTTCTCTCTGGACCGTTTTTTTTCCCCGTTATTGCTGACTAGTGATTTGTATTTTTGTTTTAAGTAATAACAATAAAACAGTTTTTAGGCAAGTTATTTGTCTTTGACACCGAAAAAGAAGAACGTTGTGTTTTTTCCAATCGTAAATCCACGGCCTGGTCTTTAAAATAGCAACTTCCGGTTCTGCTGTCGAAATATGTGAAAACATCTGTGGTCCGTTTTATGTTTTTGCTGACCGGTCATTTTAATTGTATTTATATGAAATATCAAATTTTAATAAAAAATTATTTCTTTTTGACAGTAAATGAGAAGAACGCTTTGTTTTTCAATTCTTTCAAAATAAAATTTCCCAAATAAACCAATTGGTAACATATTTTTTAAAATACCGATTCATGAAAAAAATGACCAAAACATACTGCGACCCATTTCATTCATTTGTTTTAATTTGTATTAGATGAAAAATATATAGCAATCCGTAACACAACGCCAGTCCGCTGTCCCGTCTTTAAATAGCAACTTCCGGTTCCGGTATCAGAAAATTTGAAAAAAAAAAACATTTCACGCTGGACCGTTTTTTTTCGTTACTGCTGACTAGTGATTTGTATTTTTGTTTTAAGTAATAACAATAAAACAGTTTTTTAGGCAAGTTATTTCTCTGGTCTTTAAATAGCAACTTCCGGTTCTGCTGTCGAAATATGTGAAAACATCTGTGGTCCGTTTTATGTTTTTGCTGACCGGTCATTTTAATTGTATTCATATGAAATATAACATTTTAATTAAAAAAATAATTTATTTTTGACAGTGAATGAGAAGAACGCTTTGTTTTTCAATTCTTTCAAAATAAAATTTCCCAAATAAACCAATTGTCATTTTTTTTTTCAATACCGATTCATTAAAAAAAAAAATGACGAAAATATACTGCGACCCATTTTGCACTAATTATTATTCCTTTTATTCAGTAATTTTCTTTCTTCGGCATTGCGATTGGTTTGGTCGACGAGTCTGACGTCACGTCCCTCACCGGAAGTCTTTTAACAGAGGAGCGGGGTGTTGTTGACACCGGGACGAGCGACCATGGCTACCGACGTGCGGCAAGAGCTCGCACAGCTCATGAACTCAAGTGGCTCCCACAAAGACCTCGCGGCCAAGTACGTGACGTCTACTACAAACGTTTTGTTCCGTTTTATGCGGAACATTACCAGTTATTTGTGAGCTGGAACGAATGGACGAGATGCTAAGCTAACGTGTGTAGCCTAGCTAGCTGTGTTCTCTTATACATGGCCGATCAAAGTGTGTTGGGAAACAACACGCGTGATAGACCGTGGGAGCATAATGTCGTCACTACGAGCCACGCAAATGTTAGCATCTTTTCGCGTGATTTCTGGTTCAAAGTAGCTAGCAGCTACTGTTTAGCCATCAGTGGATTTGACTTAGTCCAATGTGCCCTCTTTGTTCACATAATAACTCAAATATAACAAGTAAACATCCATCCATCCATTTTCTACCGCTTGTCCCTTTCGGGGGTGCTGGAGCCTATCTCAGCTGCATTCGGGCGGAAGGCGGTGTACACCCTGGACAAGTCGCCACCTCATCACAGGGCCAACACAGACAGACAACATTCACACACTAGGGACCATTTAGTGTTGTCAATCAACCTATCCCCAGGAGGTGGGAGGGGCCTATCCCCAGGTGCATGTCTTTGGGGGTGGGAGGGGCCTATCCCCAGGTGCATGTCTTTGGAGGTGGGAGGGGCCTATGCCCAGGGGCGTGTCTTTGGAGGTGAGAGGGGCCTATCCCCGGGTGCATGTCTTTGGAGGTGGGAGGGGCCTATCCCCGGGTGCGTGTCTTTGGAGGTGGGAGGGGCCTATCCCCAAGTGCGTGTCTTTGGAGGTGGGAGGGGCCTATCCCCAGGTGCGTGTCTTTGGAGGTGGGAGAGGCCTATCCCCATGTGCGTGTCTTTGGAGGTGGGAGGGGCCTATCCCCAGGTGCATGTCTTTGGAGGTGGGAGGGGCCTATCCCCAGGGGCGTGTCTTTGGAGGTGGGAGGGGCCCATCCCCGGGTGCATGTCTTTGGAGGTGGGAGGGGCCTATCCCCAGGTGCGTGACTTTGGAGGTGGGAGGGGCCTATCCCCATGTGCGTGTCTTTGGAGGTGGGAGGGGCTTAGCCCCAGGTGCGTGTCTTTGGAGGTGGGAGGGGCCTATCCCCAGGTGCATGTCTTTGGAGGTGGGAGGGGCTTATCCCCAGGTGCATGTCTTTGGAGGTGGGAGGGGCCTATCCCCAGGTGCCTAGCCCCAGGTGCGGGGCTTTGGAGGTGGGAGGGGCCTAGCCCCAGGTGCGTGTCTTTGGAGGTGGGAGGGGCCTATCCCCGGGTGCATGTCTTTGGAGGTGGGAGGGGCCTATCCCCATGTGCATGTCTTTGGAGGTGGGAGGGGCCTATCCCCAGGTGCGTGTCTTTGGAGGTGGGAGGGGCCTATCCCAGGTGCATGTCTTTGGAGGTGGGAGGGGCCTATCCCCAGGTGCATGTCTTTGGAGGTGGGAGGGGCTTATCCCCAGGTGCATGTCTTTGGAGGTGGGAGGGGCCTAGCCCCAGGTGCGTGTCTTTGGAGGTGGGAGGGGCCTATCCCCAGGTGCGTGTCTTTGGTCTTTGGAGGTGGGAGGGGCCTATCCCCAGGTGCGTGTCTTTGGAGGTGGGAGGGGCCTATCCCCAAGTACATGTCTTTGGAGGTGGGAGGGGCCTATCTTCAGGTGCATGTCTTTGGAGGTGGGAGGGGCCTATCCCCAGGTGCGTGTCTTTGGAGGTGGGAGGGGCCTATCCCCAGGTGCATGTCTTTGTAGGTGGGAGGGGCCTATCCCGGGAGGAGCTGGACGAAGAGGCTGGGGAGAGGGAAGTCTGGGCTTCTCTGCTTAGGCTGCTGCCCCCGCGACCTGACCTCGGATAAGCGGAAGAAGATGGATGGATGGATGAATATATATGGTTTATTGACGCATATTATTTTGAATTGTACGAGGAGACCATTTGTTTTCACGCCCCACACATACACATAAACAAGTAATAATATAATAGTAGATTGGTGAATAGAAAAAGACGACGACGTGAGCACGAGTTAGCACTGTAGCGTCCAGAAGAAGTGCACACAATGTCTGGCGCTCTTTTTCAACTTTTATTTAGCAACACAGCTCAACTTATCTCCTTCCTTCCACACGCACGTCCATCCTCGTTCCTCATTTTCCGCAACAACGGACGCCTCCTCCTCCTTCGCCAATCGCCTTACAGCAGTGGTGCGTTCACAACAGTGGGAATTCTGAATATCACTCACTCAAGAACACGACATCAACCCCAGCAGGTCGTTACACTATACCCCAAGAACAAGACTCTCTAGTCCAGGGGTCACCAACCTTTTTGAAACCAAGAGCTACTTCTTGGGTACGGATTAATGCGAAGGGCTACCAGTTTGATACACACTTAAATAAATTGCCAGAAATAGCCAATTTGCTCAATTTACCTTTAACTCTGTTATTATTAATAATTAATGATATTTACACTTAATTGAACGGTTTAAAAGAGGAGAAAACACGAAAAAAAATGACAATTAAATTTTGAAACATAGTTTATCTTCAATTTCGACTCTTTAAAATTCAAAATTCAACCGAAAAAAAGAAGAGAAAAACTAGCTAATTCGAATCTTTTTGAAAAAATTAAAAAAAGAATTTATGGAGCATCATTAGTAATTTTTCCTGATTAAGAATAATTTTAGAATTTTGATGACTTGTTTTAAATAGGTTAAACTCCAATCTGCACTTTGTTGGAATATATAACAAATTGGACCAAGCTATATTTCTAACAAAGACAAATCATTATTTCTTCTAGATTTTCCAGAACAAATTTTTTTAAAAGAAATTCAAAAGACTTTGAAATAAGATTTAAATTTGATTCTACAGAATTTCTAGATTTGCCAGAATATTTTTTTAAGTTGGAAGAAATATTTCACAAATATTCTTCGTCAAAAAAACAGAAGCTAAAATGAAGAATTAAATTAAAATGTATTTATTATTCTTTACAATAAAAAAAAATAAATTTACTTGAACATTGATTTAAATTGTCAGGAAAGAAGAGGAAAGGAATTTAAAAGGTAAAAAGGTATATGTGTTCAAAAATCCTAAAATCATTTTAAGGTTGTATTTTTTCTCTAAAATTGTCTTTCTGAAAGTTATAAGAAGCAAAGTAAAAAAAATAATGAATTTATTTAAACAAGTGAAGACCAAGTCTTTAAAATATTTTCTTGGATTTTCAAACTCTATTTGAGTTTTGTCTCTCTTAGAATTAAAAATGTCGGGCAAAGCGAGACCAGCTTGCTAGTAAATAAATACCATTTTAAAAATAGAGGCAGCTCACTGGTAAGTGCTGCTATTTGAGCTATTTTTAGAACGGGCCAGCGGGCGACTCATCTGGTCCTTACGGGCTACCTGGTGCCCGCGGGCACCGCGTTGGTGACCCCTGCTCTAGTCCCTGGGCTAAGGCCCGATCTCCCCGGTAACTCCGCTCCTAGTCCTGCGGGAGTGGCCGTTCCCCGGTACGGTGCTAGCCGCTCGCGGTGCAGGACAACTTTTCTGCCGCGGGGCGGGAGTTGGACCCGGTACATAACTTCCCAGGGTCTTTCCAACACTCTAATAAGCCCCATCCAGTCGCTGTCCAGCTTCGGGCGTCTTCCCTTTTTCCGTTGGGTGTTGTTCAGCGGCGAAATGTCGCCCTTTTTGGTGCACGTCGTAATTCCTCTCTTGTCTACGGCCAGCATCCCGCAGCTGGTTACTGGCAAATTGATGAGCTGAATCCAGCCGGTTTTGTAGTCTTTTAGCATACTCCACTTCTGGTGGACCGGAGGTCAACACATTCCACTCATCCTGGACATTCAAACTAACACTTTCCCAAGTTCCAAACCAAATTCCGGTTTTCCTGGAAACGTAGTCAAACCATTCCAATATTCAAACTATTCTTACATCCACTCAAATGAATGAATAATCCTGTTGTTAATCGTGAATTCAATATCAATGGTGATTTGTATTTTTGCCATGACCGTGTGATATCGCCCAGATACCGACAAATCCTGGAAAAGGCGGTCCAGTTCACAGATGCGGATCAACTGGAGTCCTTGAAGGCCTTTGTGGAAGCGAGTAAGCTTTCATTCCGTTCAACCCTGACTTTGCACTTTGTCTTCAAGTTTGCTTGTTTCCCCCCCGCATACTTAGTGGTGAATGAAAACGTGAGCCTGGTCATCTCCAGACAGCTGCTCACCGACTTCTGCACACATCTCCCCAACTTGCCGGACACCACAGCCAAGGCGGTGTACCACTTCACCTTGGAGAAGATCCAGCCCAGGGTCATATCCTTCGAGGAACAAGTAAGGACTTTGTGCTTACCCCCGCGCCGGCGCCGGCTCTGGCTCTGGCTCCTGGTCAACGCCAACGTGTTCTTGGCCGTGCGCAGGTGGCCTCCATCAGACAGCACTTAGCCACCATTTACGAAAAGGAGGGCGACTGGAGGAACGCGGCCCAGGTTTTGGTGGGGATCCCCCTGGAGACGGGACAGAAGTATGGCACCTTTTCCCACCCGTGAGTCCTGCCTGGTCACTAAGCGTGTCTCCTCAGGCAGTACAACGTGGACTACAAGTTGGACACCTACCTGAAAATCGCCCGCCTCTACCTGGAGGACGACGACCCGGTGCAGGCGGAGGCCTACATCAACAGAGCCTCGCTGCTCCAGAACGAGTCCTCTAACGAGCAGCTGCAGATCCACTACAAGGTGAGGGCGGGGGTTCTTCAGCTTTCTGACCTCGGGGCCCAACTTTTCCACTACATACAGGCCCGGGGCGCACTCAAACATTGACACTGAATTGGTAATCTTGCTCTTGATTTGAATCATATTCAATAATTACAGTATATCTAATTGTTTTTTGCCCACAATAATTCATCAAGTTAAGCTCATGGCGCAGTAAGTTGAATGATGCGGACACGCTTGTTACTGGAGACTTTGTATGTGTCAGTAATATGCCACCGCAACATTGTTCAATGAATGTTACCTACGTCTAGCTTGTGTGCTTAGCTGTTGTGTAGCTGCTGTTTATGACCTATTTAGTTTTTAATGGTCTGGAATACACTTTTGCTGTCTTTAAATTGAAGCGAAGTGCTAATAGTTTTTTTTGTGTGACAACTAGCGGGCACAATAGTTCATCATGACGCAGTAAGTTGAATGATGCGGACACGCTTGATACTGGAGACTTTGTATGTGTCAGTGATTTTTCCACCGTAACGTTGTTCAATGAATGTTACCTATGTCTAGCTTCTGTGCTTAGCTGTTGTGTAGCTGCTGTTTATGACCTATTTAGTTTTTAATTGTCTGGAATACACTTTTGCTGTCTTTAAATTGAAGCGAAGTGCTAATAGTTTTTTTTGTGTGACAACTAGTGGGCACAATAGTTCATCAGGACGCAGTAAGTTGAATGATGCGGACACGCTTGATACTGGAGACTTTGTATGTGTAAGTGATTTTGCCACCGTAACGTTGTTCAATGAATGTTACCTACGTCTAGCTTGTGTGCTATTGTGTGCTTAGCTGTTGTGTAGCTGCTATTTATGACTTATTTAGTTTTAATTGTTGGGAATACACTTTTGCTGTCTTTAAATTGAAGCAAAGTGATAATAGTTGGGTTTTTTTGGTGACACCTAGTGGGCACAATAGTTCATCAACTTGAGCTCATGACGCAGTAAGTTGAATGATGCGGACACGCTTGTTACTGGAGACTTTGTATGTGTCAGTAATATGCCACCGCAACATTGTTCAATGAATCTTACCTACGTCTAGCTTGTGTGCTATTGTGGGCTTAGCTGTTGTGTAGCTGCTATTTATGACCTATTTAGTTTTTAATTGTCGGGAATACACTTTTGCTGTCTTTAAATTGAAGCAAAGTGATAATAGTTGTTGTTTTTTTGGTGACACCTAGTGGCCACAATAGTACATCAAGTTAAGCTCATGACGCAGTAAGACGAATGATGCGGACACGCTTGTTACTGGAGACTTTGTATGTGTCAGTAATATGCCACCGCAACATTGTTCAATGAATGTTACCTATGTCTAGCTTGTGTGCTATTGTGTGCTTAGCTGTTGTGTAGCTGCTATTTAATCAACGACCGCTGCCAATAGAAACAATGGGAAATGACAAGTCCTTCCAATTTGTGGGTTTATATATATATATATATATATGTGTGTGTGTATATATATATATATATATATATATATATATATATATATATATATATATATATATATGTGTATATATATATATATATATATATATATATATATATATATATATATGTATATATATATATATATATATGTATGTATATATATATATATATATGTGTATATATATATATATATATATATATGTATATATATATATATATATATATATACATATATATATATATATATATATATATATATATATATATATATATATATATATATATATATATATATATATATATATATATATATATATATATATATATATATATATATATATATAAATGAAAAATTAAAAATGAGTGTTGCTGAGAGCAAATAAATTGTCCATGAAAAGCAATAAATTAATAAAACTTTTAAAAAAAAATTGTGTTGATAAAAAAGTTATTAAAAATTAGTGTTGCTGAGAGTGAATAAATTGTCCATGAAAAGCAATAAATAAAACTGAAAAAAAAAAAAAGAGTGCTGCAGAGGGCAAAGGAATTGTTGATAAAAAAAATAAAATAAAAAATTAACATTTTAAAATAAGTGCTGCTGAGAGCAAAGAAATTGTTGATTAAAAACAATAAATAAAAACAAATAAAAAACAAAAGTGCTGCAGAGAGCGAATACATTTTTCATAGACAACTATAAATAAATACAATTTTAAAATGTAAATTAAAAAAATGAGGCAACACATTAGGGGTGCACGTTTTGGCACATTTTCACCACTTTGTGTGCAACAGTAAAATAGTTGGAAGTACCAGAGGACTCTAAACTACTCGCTCGCGAGACTTCATAAGATTAAAAAGCGATCTGGAAAACGTGAGTTACTCAGGTCAATGACCGTGAATGACAGTAGCGCAGCATTTACTAATGTGACCAAATCAAAACAACCTTCCCAAGTAATGACCGTGAATGACAATACATTTACATTTACTAATGTGACCAAATCCAAACAACCTTCCCAAGTAATGGTGAAAAAAAAAAAAATGTCATCATACATAACATAACCTGCTCACTGAACCTTGTGGCTGTTATAAAAGACCAAGACATTTTAAAATGACACCCATTCAAAGCATGATGGGAAAAAGGTCAAACACTATCCACACTTATCATGTTGCTTGAAATTTCTGATTGAATACAAAACTTTAAAACCTCTTAAGGCCCCAGCGGTTTGTTTACATGCTTTTTTTTAATTGAATAAAAACTAAGAATCATCTTTTGATATGATGTACTTAGTCCATAAGTACACAAACGTGTACTTCATGTTTAGTGACATACTAATTCTTATTTTTACACTTTATTTTCCAAATTCCATTGTATGTTATACTCTTCTGACACCACCAGGTGGCAGTATAAGTGTCCACATAAGCGGCCATAAGACCCCAATTCAGTAGCGTACACAATTTTGGAAATAAGAGCTAAAAGGTGCTGTCCACGTATGTGGCCACTAAGCCTTTAGAGCAGGGGTGTCCAAACTTTTTCCACTGAGGGCCGTACACGGAAAAATGTAAGCATGCGGGGGCCATTTTGATATTTTTCATTTTCAAACCTTAACAAAATATATGGATTTTTAATTTTTTTTTAACCTTCAGGGCTCTCGGGGACTATAAAGGGTCTCAGTCATTAAACTGTTAAAAATAAGTCAAATTATTATTATTATTTTTAATTTACTGCTTACAGTAAATCTCTATATCAACTTGAGGTTGATATAAAGTTTAAAAAAAAAAGGTTTTCTGTCAAAGACAACTTAGTTTTTTATAGCAAAACTGAAATATGCAGTATTTAGTCATTAGAGCCTTAAAAGATCAATAATAACCATTGAATTTAATTCTTTCATATTTTTGAGTAATCACAGTGAAAAGTTAAATAAAATCCTACTAAATATATTTGGGATCCAAAAGGTCCCCCACTCATAAAGTGATACATTTTTATTAGTTTTTTTTAAACTTTTAACACTTAAATTACGAGATCAACTTCAGATATATCTGTCCATTATACGTTTGAACTATTTGCTGCGGGCCGCAAAATAGTGGCATACTAGTGGCATACTAGTGGCATAATAGTGACATAATAGTGGCATACTAGTCGTATAATAGTGGCATACTAGTCGCATAATAGTGACATAATAGTGGCATACTAGTCGCATAATAGTGACATAATAATGGCATAATAATGGCATACTAGTCGCTAGTAGTGTCATAACAGTGTCATAATGATGTCATTATGTGTCATACTAGTGTTATAATGTGTCATAGTAGTGTCATAACAGTGTCAAATAAATATTATTATGTGTCATAATAGTGTTATAATGTGTCATTGTAGTGTCATAATAGTGTTATGTGTCATAGTAGTGTTGTGTGTTGTAATAGTGTTATAGTAGTGTCATAATCGTGTTATATTGTGTCATAGCAGTGTCATAATAGTGTTATAATGTGTCATAGCAGTGTCATAATATTGTTATAATATGTCATAGTAGTGTCATAACAGTGTCATAATAATGTTATGTGTCATAATAGTGTTACATTGTGTCATAATAATGTAATTATGTGTCATAATAGTGTTATAATGTGTCATAATGTTGTTATAACAGTGTCATAATAGTGTTATAATGTGTCATAATAGTGTTATGTGTCATAACGTTGTTATAATAGTGTTATAGTCGTGTCATAAGTGTTATAGTGTGTCACAGCAGTGTCATAATAGTGTTATAATGTGTCATAGTAGTGTCCTAATAGTGTCATAACGGTGTCCTAATAATGTTATTATGTGTCATAATAGTGTTATGTGTCATAATGTTGTTATAATAGTGTTATAGTAGTGTCATAGTAGTGTTGTAATGTGTCATAATAGTGTTGTAATAGTGGCATACTAGTCGCATAATAGTGGAATACTAATCGCACAATAGTGACATAATAGTGGCATACTAGTCGCATAATAGTGACATAATAGTAGCATACTAGTCACATAATAGTGGCATACTAGTCGCATAATAGTGACATAATAGTGGCATACTAGTCACATAATAGTGGCATACTAGTCGCATAATAGTGGCATACTAGTCGCATAATGGTGGCATACTATTAGCGTACTAGTCGCATAATAGTGACATAATAGTGGCATACTAGTCACATAATAGTGGCATACTAGTCGCATAATAGTGGCATACTAGTCACATAATAGTGGCATACTAGTCGCATAATAGTGACATAATAGTGGCATACTAGTCACATAATAGTGGCATACTAGTCGCATAATAGTGGCATACTAGTCGCATAATGGTGGCATACTAGTAGCATACTAGTCGCATAATAGTGACAAAATAGTAGCATACTAGTCGCATAATAGTGACATAATAGTGGCATACTAGTCGCATAATAGTGACATAATAGTGACATAATAGTAGCATACTAGTCACATAATAGTGGCCTACTAGTCGCATAATAGTGACATAATAATAGCATACTAGTCACATAATAGTGACATACTAGTCGCATAATAGTGGCATACGAGTCGCATAATAGTGACATACTAGTCGCATACTAGTCGCATAATAGTGACATAATAGTGGCATACTAGTCGCATAATAATGACATAATAGTAGCATACTAGTCACATAATAGTGACATACTAGCGCATAATAGTGGCATACTAGTCACATTAGAGTGACATACTAGTCGCATAATAGTGGCATACTAGTCGCATAATAGTGGCATACTAGTCGCATAATAGTGACATAATAGTAGCATACTAGTCACATAATAGTGACATACTAGCGCATAATAGTGGCATACTAGTCACATGATAGTGACATACTAGTCGCATAATAGTGGCATACTAGTCGCATAATAGTGGCATACTAGTCGCATAATAGTGACATAATAGTGGCATACTAGTCGTATAATAGTGACATAATAGTGGCATACTAGTCGCACAATAGTGACATAATAGTGGCATACTAGTCGTATAATAGTGACATAATAGTGGCATACTAGTCGCACAATAGTGATATAATAGTGGCACTTTGGACACCCCTGCTTTAGAGGTTTTAAGGAGTGGAAATATCGCTTTTTGATTGGTAATTGCTGTCTTCCTCCTCAGGTTTGCTACGCCAGAGTCCTGGACTTCCGCAGGAAGTTCATCGAGGCGGCGCAGAGGTACAACGAGCTGTCCTACAAGTCCATCGTCCACGAGAGCGAGCGTCTGGAGGCCCTCAAGCACGCGCTCAACTGCACCATCTTGGCGTCGGCAGGTAGGACGCCACACACCCAGCGTGGCCCCGCGCCAGCCACACCCTGACTGTGCGGGTGTTGCAGGCCAGCAGCGTTCCCGCATGCTGGCCACGCTCTTCAAGGACGAGCGCTGCCAGCAGCTGGCGGCCTACGGCATCCTGGAGAAGATGTACCTGGACCGCATCATCAGGGGCAACCAGCTGCAGGAGTTTGCCGCCATGCTCATGCCTCACCAGAAGGCCACCACGGCGGACGGTCAGCTCGCCGGATCCCGGAAAAGAAAAGTGCTAAAAGTTAACTTGTGCTTTTGGTGTCAGGCTCCAGCATCCTGGACCGAGCCGTGATAGAACACAACCTGCTGTCGGCCAGCAAGCTCTACAACAACATCACCTTCGAGGAGCTGGGAGCGCTGCTGGAAATACCGCCAGCTAAGGCCAGCCCCTTTTTCTGCACGCCATTGTTGCAGGTGTGCCGCTGCTGAAATCTTTCTGCTGCTTGTAGGCGGAGAAGATCGCCTCGCAGATGATCACGGAGGGTCGCATGAACGGCTTCATCGACCAGATCGACAGCATCGTGCACTTTGAAAGTGAGTTCACTTCAAGATAAAAGGATTTGAATGTTTGTGTCCTTCGTCGTCGGGAGAAAGTGGAAGTATGGAAGCGAGGTTGGTTGCAGGAACAAACGCACTCGCTCTCTGGTAACCTAGCAACGCAGGAAGCGGTCACTGTCGCACGCTAACAGCCAATCAGGTCACGGCATCAACTATCAGGTTTGGTTGCGCCTTCTGGTTGTCGGGCAGAGAGCAAAGGAATTTTTCATGCAAAAAAGTATAAATTAATTCAATTTTAAAATATTTAAAAAAAACTGAGTGCTGCTTAGTGCGAAGAATTTGTTGATAAAAAACAATGAATTAATGAAGAATTTAAAATGAGTGTTGCTGAGAGCAAATAAATTGTCCATGAAAAGCAATAAATAAATAAAACTGAAAAAAAAAAGAGTGCAGCAGAGGGCAAAGGAATTGTTGATAAAAAATATATATATAAATAAAATAATATATATGTATTTTTTAAATGAGTGCTGCTGAGAGCAAATAAATTGTTGATTAAAAATGTACATAAAAAAAATTAAATTAAAACATGAGTGCTGCAGGGAGCGAATACATTTTTCATAGATAACTATAAATAAAAAACATTTTAAAATATAAAAAAAATTTTGTTGATTAAAAACAATAAATGAATGAAGAATTAAAAATGAGTGTTGCTGAGAGCAAATAAATTGTCCATGAAAAGCAATAAATAAATAAAACAGAAAAAAAAGAGTGCAGCAGAGGGCAAAGGAATTGTTGATAAAAAAAATGTTTACAAAAATAAAATAAATAAACACATTTTTTTAAATAAGTGATGCTGAGAGCGAATAAATTGATTAGAAACAATACATAAATAAAACTGTAAAAATTAAATAAAACATGAGTGCTGCAGAGAGCGAATACATTTTTCATTGACAACTATAAATAACATTTTAAAATGTAACTTAAAAAAATTAGTACTGCTGAGTGCGAAGAATTTGTTGATAAAAAAGTAATTAAAAATGAGTGTTGCTGAGAGCGAATAAATTGTCCATGAAAAACAATAAATAAATACAACTGAAAAAAAGAGTGCTGCAAAGGGCAAAAGAATTGTTGATAAAAATAAAAAAACTTTTTTTAAAAAAATAAGTGCTGCTGAGCGCAAATAAATTGATTAGAAAAAATACATAAATAAAACTGTAAAAAATAAATTAAAACATTAGTGCTGCAGAGAGCGAATACATTTTGCATAGACAACTATAAATAAATACAATTTTAAAATGTGAATACAAAAATTAGTGCTGCTGAGTGTGAAGAATTTGTTGATAAAAAACAATAAATAAATGAAGAATTAAAAATGAGTGTTGCTGAGAGCAAATAAATTGTCCATGAAAAGCAATAAATAAAGGAAAAAAAGGGTGCTGCAGAGGGCAAAGGAATTGTTGATAAAAATTATTTTTTCTTTTTTAAATAAAATAAAATAAATGAAAACATTTTTTTAAATAAGTGCTGCTGAGAGCAAATCAATTGTTGATTAAAAACAATACATGAATAAAACATGGAGTGCTGCAGAGAGAAAAAAGAAAAAGAAAAAAACATGAGTGCTGCAGAGGGCAAAGGAATTGTTGATAAAAAAATAAAATACAATTAAAAAAAATTAAATAAATAAAACATTTTTTTAAAATAAGTGCTGCTGAGAGC
The DNA here is from genome assembly GCF_033978785.1 of Entelurus aequoreus. NCBI lineage: Eukaryota > Metazoa > Chordata > Actinopteri > Syngnathiformes > Syngnathidae > Entelurus > Entelurus aequoreus. Next base: position 80,209,196 of record NC_084738.1, on the reverse strand, counting down.
AAATAAATTGTTGATTAAAAAATGTACATAAATAAAACTAAAAAATGAATTAAAACATGAGTGCTGCAGAGAGAGAATACATTTTTCATTGACAATTATAAATAAATACCATTTTAAAATGTACATTTAAAAAATGAGTGCTGTTGAGTGCGAAGAATTTGTTGATAAAAAAGTAATTAAAAATGAGTGTTGCTGAGTGAGAATAAATTGTCCATGAAAAGCAATAAATAAATATAACTGGAAAAAAAAATGAGTGCTGCAGAGGGCAAATGAATTGTTGATAAAATATATATATAAATAAAATACAAAAATACAAATTTTAAAATGAGTGCTGCTGAGAGCAAAGAAATTGTTGATTAAAAAATTTACATACATAGAATTGTAAAAAATAAATTAAAACATGAGTGCTGCAGAGAGCGAATACATTTTCCATTGACAACTATAAATAAATAACATTTTAAAATGTACATTTAAAAAATGAGTGCTGCTGAGTGCGAAGAATTTGTTGATAAAAAAGTAATTAAAAATGAGTGTTGCTGAGTGAGAATAAATTGTCCATGAAAATAAAAAAATAAATAAAAATGAAATAAATAAAAATAGTGCTGCAGAGGGCAAAGGAATTGTTGATTAAAAAATATATACAAATAAAATACAAAAATAAAATTTTTAAAATGAGTGCTGCTGAGAGCAAAGAAATTGTTGATTAAAAAATGTACATACATAGAATTGTAAAAAATGAATTAAAACATGAGTGCTGCAGAGAGCGAATACATTTTTCATTGACAACTATAAATAAATAACATTTTAAAATGTAAATAAAAAAAATGAGTACTGCTGAGTGCGAAGAATTTGTTGATAAAAAAACAATAAATAAATGAAGAATTAAAAATGAATTGTCCATGAAAAGCAATAAATAAATAAAACAGAAATAAGAAAAAAAAACAAAACATGAGTGCTGCAGAGGGCAAAGGAATTGTTGATAAAAAAATAAAATTAAATTTAAAAAAATTAAATAAATAAAACATTTTTTTAAAATAAGTGCTGCTGAGAGCAAATAAATTGTTGATTAAAAAATGTACATAAATAAAACTAAAAAATGAATTAAAACATGAGTGCTGCAGAGAGCGAATACATATTTCATAGACAACTATAAATAAATAACATTTTAAAATGTACATTTAAAAAATGAGTGCTGCTGAGTGCGAAGAATTTGTTGATAAAAAAGTAATTAAAAATGAGTGTTGCTGAGTGAGAATAAATTGTCCATGAAAATAAATAAATTTAAAAAAATTAAATAAAAAAAAATAGTGCTGCAGAGGGCAAAGGAATTGTTGATTAAAAAATATATATAAATAAAATACAAAAATAAATTTTTTTAAATGAGTGCTGCTGAGAGCAAAGAAATTGTTGATTAAAAAATTTACATAAATAAAACTGTAAAAAATAAATTAAAACATGAGTGCTGCAGAGAGCAAATACATTTTTCATAGACAACTATAAATAAATAACATTTTAAAATGTAAATAAAAAAAATTAGTACTGCTGAGTGCGAAAAATTTGTTGATGAAAAACAATAAATAAATACAATTGTAAAAAATAAACAAAAAAATAGTCCTGGAGAGAGCAGATACATTTTTCATAAAAAAATATAAATAAATACAATTTTGAAAAATACATTTAAAATGAGTGCTGCAGAAACCGAATAAATTGTCAATTGATAAATTAAAGAAAATGATATACATAAATGTATGTCATCTATATGAATATATATATACATATACATATATACACATATGCATGTATGTAATGTGTGTTGTGTGTGTGTATGTATATATGCAAAGTATGTCATGTTTATATAAACATTTTGGTAGCCATCCACAAGCTTCTGCTGGACCACTAAATTGCTGCAGTTCAGCTAAATGTGTTGCTTTTCTGACATGGACTTGTTTCTTCAGCATTGTCCACACCTTTAAGTCAGGGACTGTGGGAAGGCCATTCTAAAACCTTCATTCTAGCCTAAATTTAGCCATTCCTTTACCACTGTTGAGGTCATTGTCCTGTTGGAACACCCAACTGCATGTATCTGTATGTATATGTGTAGTGTGTAGATGTGTCCAGTAGGGGGTCTCCCTGGTGCTAAAAAGTGTTGACTATTGTTTAGCCCGAGAGCCGCTGCCCACCTGGGACAAGCAGATCCAGTCTCTGTGTTTCCAAGTCAACAACCTCCTGGAGAAGATCCGACAGGCGGCTCCTGAGTGGGCGGCCCAGGCCTTGGAGAGCCAGATGACTCAGTAACATGTCTTCCTGCTCAGAGGACACACCCACTGGAAATTATGTCTGAGGTCATTTGGTTGCTGACCTCCTCACCTTTATTTTGGCTGCCAGCACGGTCATGTGACCTCCTCACCTTTATTTTGGCTGCCAGCACGGTCAGCTCTTCCCCCCCCCCCCCCCCCACCCCCCAACTTTATTTGTATTTGATTTTTTTTTTTTTTTTTTAGCAGCAAAGAAAATTGAGTATTAAAACATGCAAAAAGACCAAGAGCAGACATTTAAATAAAGGTCAGGGATCATGTCAGAGTCCAGCACTGCTCTTCAGCGAGTCCAACAAGAGTTTTTTTTTTTTTTTTAAATATTTCCCCTTTTTGGTAACCTAATGTACAGAAGTAGTATTTTCATAATCATCCATGGTAGTCTGAACCAATTCTAACATACACTACATCATTATACAATGTTAGCATGCTAACATTAGCATGAAAACTGATCAATTAGCATCATTTTAATGTTTCGCCAAGTATCAAAATCCAAGATTTTTAACTTTAACGATATACCCAGACACATAATTGGCTCAATTGCTAGCTGGAAATGTTAGCATGCTAACGCTAATGTCTTGCCAAGTATCAACATCCATATTTCTTAGGTTCAAATGAGTAACATTAGCTAAAATATGAAAATAATACATTAGCATGCTAACAGTAGCATGATAATCGATACATTAGCACACTTCCGATATGGCAACAAGTATCAAAATACAACGTTTTTAGGTTAAAAGATATACACATAATTAGCTAAATTGCGAGCAGAAAATGTTAGCATGCTAACGCTAATGTCTTGCCAAGTATCAACATCCATATTTCTTAGGTTCAAATGAGTAACATTAGCTAAAATATGAAAATAATATGTTAGAATGCTAACATTAGCATGAAAACTGATCAATTAGCATCATTGTAATGTTTCGCCAAGTATCAAAATCCAAGATTTTTAACTTTAAAGATATACCCAGACACATAATTGGCTCAATTGCTAGCTGGAAATGTTAGCATGCTAACGCTAATGTCTTGCCAAGTATCAACATCCATATTTCTTAGTTTCAAATGAGTAACATTAGCTAAAATATGAAAATAATACGTTAGCATGCTAACAGTAGCATGATAATCGAAACATTAGCATACTTCCGATATGGCAACAAGTATCAAAATACAACATTTTTAGGTTAAAAGATATACACATAATTAGCTAAATTGCGAGCAGAAAATGTTAGCATGCTAACGCTAATGTCTTGCCAAGTATCAACATTCCTATTTCTTAGGTTCAAATGAGTAACATTAGCTAAAATATGAAAATAATACATTAGCATGCTAACAGTAGCATGATAATCGATACATTAGCATACTTCCGATATGGCAACAAGTATCAAAATACAACATTTTTAGGTCAAAAGATATACACATAATTAGCTAAATTGCGAGCAGAAAATGTTAGCATGCTAACGCTAATGTCTTGCCAAGTATCAACATCCATATTTCTTAGGTTCAAATGAGTAACATTAGCTAAAATATGAAAATAATACATTAGCATGCTAACAGTAGCATAATAATCGATACATTAGCATACTTCCGATATGGCAACAAGTATCAAAATACAACATTTTTAGGTTAAAAGATATACACATAATTGGCTCAATTGCTAGCTGGAAATGTTAGCATGCTAACGCTAATGTCTTGCCAAGTATCAACATCCATAATTCTTAGGTTCAAATGAGTAACATTAGCTAAAATATGAAAATAATACATTAGCATGCTAACAGTAGCATAATAATCGATACATTAGCATACTTCCGATATGGCAACAAGTATCAAACTACAACGTTTTTAGGTTAAAAGATATACACATAATTAGCTAAATTGCGAGCAGAAAATGTTAGCATGCTAACGCTAATGTCTTGCCAAGTATCAACATCCATATATTTCTTAGGTTCAAATGAGTAACATTAGCTAAAATATGAAAATAATATGTTAGAATGCTAACATTAGCATGAAAACTGATCAATTAGCATCATTTTAATGTTTCGCCAAGTATCAAAATCCAAGATTTTTAACTTTAAAGATATACCCGGACACATAATTGGCTCAATTGCTAGCTGGAAATGTTAGCATGCTAACGCTAATGTCTTGCCAAGTATCAACATCCATATTTCTTAGGTTCAAATGAGTAACATTAGCTAAAATATGAAAATAATACGTTAGCATGCTAACAGTAGCATAATAATCGATACATTAGCATACTTCCGATATGGCAACAAGTATCAAAATACAACATTTTTAGGTTAAAAGATATACACATAATTAGCTAAATTGCTAGCAGAAAATGTTAGCATGCTAACGCTAATGTCTTGCCAAGTATCAACATCCATATTTCTTAGGTTCAAATGAGTAACATTAGCTAAAATAGGAAAACAATATGTTAGAACGCTAACATTAGCATGAAAACTGATCAATTAGCATCATTTTAATGTTTCGCCAAGTATCAAAATCCAAGATTTTTAACTTTAAAGATATACCCAGACACATAATTGGCTCAATCGCTAGCTAGAAGTGTTAGCATGTTAACGCTAATGTCTTGCCAAGTATCAACATCCATATTTCTTAGGTTCAAATGGGTAACATTAGCTAAAATATGAAAATAATACGTTAGCATGCTAACAGTAGCATGATAATCGATACATTAGCATACTTCCGATATGGCAACAGTATCAAAATACAACATTTTTAGGTTAAAAGATATACACATAATTAGCTAAATTGCGAGCAGAAAATGTTAGCATGCTAACGCTAATGTCTTGCCAAGTATCAACTTCCATATTCCTTAGGTTCAAATGAGTAACATTAGCTAAAATATGAAAATAATACGTTAACATGCTAACAGTAGCATGATAATCGATACATTAGCATACTTCCGATATGGCAACACGTATCAAAATACAACATTTTTAGGTTAAAAGAGATACACATAATTAGCTAAATTGCTAGCAGAAAATGTTAGCATGCTAATGCTAATGTCTTGCCAAGTATCAACATCCATATTTCTTAGGTTCAAATGAGTAACATTAGCTAAAATATGAAAATAACACGTTAGCATGCTAACAGTAGCATGATAATCGATACATTAGCATACTTCCGATATGGCAACAAGTATCAAAATACAACATTTTTAGGTTAAAAGATATACACATAATTAGCTAAATTGCGAGCAGAAAATGTTAGCATGCTAACGCTAATGTCTTGCCAAGTATCAACATCCATATTTCTTAGGTTCAAATGAGTAACATTAGCTAAAATATGAAAATAATACATTAGCATGCTAACAGTAGCATGATAATCGATACATTAGCATACTTCCGATATGGCAACAAGTATCAAAATACAACATTTTTAGGTCAAAAGATATACACATAATTAGCTAAATTGCGAGCAGAAAATGTTAGCATGCTAACGCTAATGTCTTGCCAAGTATCAACATCCATATTTCTTAGGTTCAAATGAGTAACATTAGCTAAAATATGAAAATAATACGTTAGCATGCTAACAGTAGCATAATAATCGATACATTAGCATACTTCCGATATGGCAACAAGTATCAAAACACAACATTTTTAGGTTAAAAGATATACACATAATTAGCTAAATTGCGAGCAGAAAATGTTAGCATGCTAACGCTAATGTCTTGCCAAGTATCAACATCCATATTTCTTAGGTTCAAATGAGTAACATTAGCTAAAATATGAAAATAATATGTTAGAATGCTAACATTAGCATGAAAACTGATCAATTAGCATCATTTTAATGTTTCGCCAAGTATCAAAATCCAAGATTTTTAACTTTAAAGATATACCCAGACACATAATTGGCTCAGTTGCTAGCTGGAAATGTTAGCATGCTAACGCTAATGTCTTGCCAAGTATCAACATCCATATTTCTTAGGTTCAAATGAGTAACATTAGCTAAAAAAATGAAAATAATACATTAGCATGCTAACAGTAGCATGATAATCGATACATTAGCATACTTCCGATATGGCAACAAGTATCAAAATACAACATTTTTAGGTTAAAAGATATACACATAATTAGCTAAATTGTGAGCAGAAAATGTTACCATGCTAACGCTAATGTCTTGCCAAGTATCAACATCCATATTTCTTAGGTTCAAATGAGTAACATTAGCTAAAATATGAAAATAATACATTAGCATGCTAACAGTAGCATAATAATCGATACATTAGCATACTTCCGATATGGCAACAAGTATCAAAATACAACAATTTTAGGTTAAAACATATACACATAATTAGCTAAATTGCTAGCAGAAAATGTTAGCATGCTAATGCTAATGTCTTGCCAAGTATCAACATTCCTATTTCTTAGGTTCAAATGAGTAACATTAGCTAAAATAGGAAAATAATATGTTAGAACGCTAACTTTAGCATGAAAACTGATCAATTAGCATCATTTTAATGTTTCGCCAAGTATCAAAATCCAAGATTTTTAACTTTAAAGATATACCCAGACACATAATTGGCTCAATTGCTAGCTGGAAATGTTAGCATGCTAACGCTAATGTCTTGCCAAGTATCAACATCCATATTTCTTAGGTTCAAATGAGTAACATTAGCTAAAATATGAAAATAATACGTTAGCATGCTAACAGTAGCATGATAATCGAAACATTAGCATACTTCCGATATGGCAACAAGTATCAAAATACAACATTTTTAGGTTAAAAGATATACACATAATTAGCTAAATTGCTAGCAGAAAATGTTAGCATGCTAACGCTAATGTCTTGCCAAGTGTCAACATCCATATTTCTTAGGTTCAAATGAGTAACATTAGCTAAAATATGAAAATAATATGTTAGAACGCTAACATTAGCATGAAAACTGATAAATTAGCATCATTTTAATGTTTCGCCAAGTATCAAAATCCAAGATTTTTACCTTTAAAGATATACCCAGACACATAATTGGCTCAATTGCTAGCTGGAAATGTTAGCATGCTAACGCTAATGTCTTGCCAAGTATCAACATCCATATTTCTTAGGTTCAAATGAGTAACATTAGCTAAAATATGAAAATAATACGTTAGCATGCTAACAGTAGCATGATAATCGATACATTAGCATACTTCCGATATGGCAACAAGTATCAAAATACAACATTTTTAGGTTAAAAGATATACACATAATTAGCTAAATTGTGAGCAGAAAATGTTAGCATGCTAACGCTAATGTCTTGCCAAGTATCAACATCCATATTTCTTAGGTTCAAATGAGTAACATTAGCTAAAATATGAAAATAATACGTTAGCATGCTAACAGTAGCATGATAATCGATACACTAGCATACTTCCGATATGGCAACAAGTATCAAAATACAACGATTTTAGGTTAAAAGATATACACATAATTAGCTAAATTGCTAGCAGAAAATGTTAGCATGCTAACGCTAATGTCTTGCCAAGTATCAACATCCATATTTCTTAGGTTCAAATGAGTAACATTAGCTAAAAAATGAAAATAATACATTAGCATGCTAACAGTAGCATGATAATCGATACATTAGCATACTTCCGATATGGCAACAAGTATCAAAATACAACATTTTTAGGTTAAAAGATATACACATAATTAGCTAAATTGCGAGCAGAAAATGTTAGCGTGCTAACGCTAATGTCTTGCCAAGTATCAACATCCATATTTCTTAGGTTCAAATGAGTAACATTAGCTAAAATATGAAAATAATACAGTAGCATGATAATCGATACATTAGCATACTTCCGATATGGCAACAAGTATCAAACTACAACGTTTTTAGGTTAAAAGATATACACATAATTAGCTAAATTGCGAGCAGAAAATGTTAGCATGCTAACGCTAATGTCTTGCCAAGTATCAACTTCCATATTTCTTAGGTTCAAATGAGTAACATTAGCTAAAATATGAAAATAATATGTTAGAACGCTAACATTAGCATGAAAACTGATCAATTAGCATCATTTTAATGTTTCGCCAAGTATCAAAATCCAAGATTTTTAACTTTAAAGATATACCCAGACACATAATTGGCCCAATTGCTAGCTGGAAATGTTAGCATGCTAACGCTAATGTCTTGCCAAGTATCAACATCCATATTTCTTAGGTTCAAATGAGTAACATTAGCTAAAATATGAAAATAATACATTAGCATGCTAACAGTAGCATGATAATCGATACATTAGCATACTTCCGATATGGCAACAAGTATCAAAATACAACATTTTTAGGTTAAAAGATATACACATAATTAGCTAAATTGCGAGCAGAAAATGTTAGCATGCTAATGCTAATGTCTTGCCAAGTATCAACATCCATATTTCTTAGGTTCAAATGAGTAACATTAGCTAAAATAATACATTAGCATGCTAACAGTAGCATGATAATCGATACATTAGCATACTTCTGATATGGCAACAAGTATCAAAATACAACGTTTTTAGGTCAAAAGATATACACATAATTAGCTAAATTGCGAGCAGAAAATGTTAGCATGCTAACGCTAATGTCTTGCCAAGTATCAACATCCATATTTCTTAGGTTCAAATGAGTAACATTAGCTAAAATATGAAAATAATACGTTAGCATGCTAACAGTAGCATGATAATCGATACATTAGCATACTTCCGATATGGCAACAGTATCCAAATACAACATTTTTAGGTCAAAAGATATACACATAATTAGCTAAATTGCGAGCAGAAAATGTTAGCATGCTAACGCTAATGTCTTGCCAAGTATCAACATCCATATTTCTTAGGTTCAAATGAGTAACATTAGCTAAAATATGAAAATAATACATTAGCATGCTAACAGTAGCATGATAATCGATACATTAGCATACTTCCGATATGGCAACAGTATCCAAATACAACATTTTTAGGTCAAAAGACATACACATAATTAGCTAAATTGCGAGCAGAAAATGTTAGCATGCTAACGCTAATGTCTTGCCAAGTATCAACATCCATATTTCTTAGGTTCAAATGAGTAACATTAGCTAAAATATGAAAATAATACATTAGCATGCTAACAGTAGCATGATAATCGATACATTAGCATACTTCCGATATGGCAACAAGTATCAAAATACAACATTTTTAGGTTAAAAGATATACACATAATTAGCTAAATTGCGAGCAGAAAATGTTAGCATGCTAACGCTAATGTCTTGCCAAGTATCAACATCCATATTTCTTAGGTTCAAATGAGTAACATTAGCTAAAATATGAAAATAATACAATAGCATGCTAACAGTAGCATGATAATCGATACATTAGCATACTTCCGATATGGCAACAAGTATCAAAATACAACATTTTTAGGTTAAAAGATATACACATAATTAGCTAAATTGTGAGCAGAAAATGTTAGCATGCTAACGCTAATGTCTTGCCAAGTATCAACATCCATATTTCTTAGGTTCAAATGAGTAACATTAGCTAAAATATGAAAATAATACATTAGCATGCTAACAGTAGCATGATAATCGATACATTAGCATACTTCCGATATGGCAACAAGTATCAAAATACAACATTTTTAGGTTAAAAGATATACACATAATTAGCTAAATTGCGAGCAGAAAATGTTAGCATGCTAACGCTAATGTCTTGCCAAGTATCAACATCCATATTTCTTAGGTTCAAATGAGTAACATTAGCTAAAATATGAAAATAATATGTTAGAACGCTAACATTAGCATGAAAACTGATCAATTAGCATCATTTTAATGTTTCGCCAAGTATCAAAATCCAAGATTTTTAACTTTAAAGATATACCCAGACACATAATTGGCTCAATTGCTAGCTGGAAATGTTAGCATGCTAACGCTAATGTCTTGCCAAGTATCAACATCCATAATTCTTAGGTTCAAATGAGTAACATTAGCTAAAATATGAAAATAATACGTTAGCATGCTAACAGTAGCATGATAATCGATACATTAGCATACTTCCGATATGGCAACAAGTATCAAAATACAACGATTTTAGGTTAAAAGATATACACATAATTAGCTAAATTGCAAGCAGAAAATGTTAGCATGCTAACGCTAATGTCTTGCCAAGTATCAACATCCATATTTCTTAGGTTTAAATGAGTAACATTAGCTAAAATATGAAAATAATACATTAGCATGCTAACAGTAGCATGATAATCGATACATTAGCATACTTCCGATATGGCAACAAGTATCAAAATACAAAATTTTTAGGTTAAAAGATATACACATAATTAGCTAAATTGCTTGCAGAAAATGTTAGCATGCTAACGCTAATGTCTTGCCAAGTATCAACATCCATATTTCTTAGGTTCAAATGAGTAACATTAGCTAAAATATGAAAATAATACATTAGCATGCTAACAGTAGCATGATAATCGATACATTAGCATACTTCCGATATGGCAACAAGTATCAAAATACAACATTTTTAGGTTAAAAGATATACACATAATTAGCTAAATTGTGAGCAGAAAATGTTAGCATGCTAACGCTAATGTCTTGCTAAGTATCAACATCCATATTTCTTAGGTTCAAATGAGTAACATTAGCTAAAATATGAAAATAATATGTTAGAACGCTAACATTAGCATGAAAACTGATCAATTAGCATCATTTTAATGTTTCGCCAAGTATCAAAATCCAAGATTTTTAACTTTAAAGATATACCCAGACACATAATTGGCTCAGTTGCTAGCTAGAAATGTTAGCATGCTAACGCTAATGTCTTGCCAAGTATCAACATCCATATTTCTTAGGTTCAAATGAGTAACATTAGCTAAAATATGAAAATAATACATTAGCATGCTAACAGTAGCATAATAATCGATACATTAGCATACTTCCGATATGGCAACAAGTATCAAAATACAACATTTTTAGGTTAAAAGATATACACATAATTAGCTAAATTGCGAGCAGAAAATGTTAGCATGCTAACGCTAATGTCTTGCCAAGTATCAACATCCATATTTCTTAGGTTCAAATGAGTAACATTAGCTAAAATATGAAAATAATATGTTAGAACGCTAACATTAGCATGAAAACTGATAAATTAGCATCATTTTAATGTCTCGCCAAGTATCAACATCCGTATTTCTTCGGTTGAAATGAGTAACATTAGCTAAAATATGAAAATAATATATTAGCATGCTACATTAGGATGATAACCGATACATTAGCATACTTCTGATATGGCAACAAGTATCAAAATCCAAGATTTTTAGGTTAAAAGACATACACATAATTAGCTAAATTGCTAAACTAGGTAAAATACTAGCATAAAATATTAGCATGCTAATGTTAGCAGAGAAATGAGCGTACTTCTAATATGGCGCCAAGTTTCAAAATCTGAAATTTTGGGGTTAAAAGATATACACATAATTAGCTAAATTGCTAGCCGAAAATGTTAGCATGCTAACGGTAATGTCTTGCCAAGTATCAACATCCCTATTTCTTAGGTTCAAATGAGTAATATTGGCTACAATATCAAGATACAATGTTAGCATGCTAACATTAGCATGATAACCAATACATTAGCAAACATCTGATATGGCAACAAGTATCATAATCCAAGATTTTTAGGTTTGAAGATATACACGTACACAATCTTAGCTAAATTGCTAACAGAAAATGTTGGCATGGTAACGGTAACTTCTCGCCAAGTATCAACATCCCTATTTTTTTTTAGGTTCAAATGAATAAAATGAGGTAAAATACTAGCATAAAATATTAGCATGCTAATGTTAGCAGAAAAATTTGCGTACTTCTAGTATGGCGCCAAGTATCAAAATCCAAGATTTTTAGGTTAAAAGATATACACATAATTAGCTAAACTGCTAGCAGAAAATGTTAGCATGCTAACGCTAATGTCTCGCCAAGTATCAACATCCACATTTCTTAGGTTCAAATGAGTATTATTAGCTAAAATATGAAAAATAATATATTAGCATGATAACGAAGATTTTTAGGTTTAAAGATATACACATACACATACTTAGCTAAATTGCTAGCAGAAAATGTTAGCATGGTAACGTTAGTGTCTCGCCAAGTATCAACATGGCAATTTCTTTCGGTCCAAATGAATAAAATTAGGTAAAATATTAGCATGCTAATGTTAGCAGAGAAATGAACGTACTTCTAATATGGCGCCAAGTATCAAAATTCAAGATTTTTAGGTTTAAATCTATATGTGTAATTAACTAAATTTGCTAGCAGAAAATATTAGCATGCTAACGGTAACGTCTCGCCAAGTATCAACATCCATATTTTTTTTTTGGTTCAAATGAATAAAATTTGAAGATAACATGTTAGCATGCTAACAGATTAATTAGCATACTTCTAGTATGGCGCCGAGTATCAAAATCCAAGATTTTTAGGTTTAAAGAAATACACATAATTAGCTAAATTGCTAGGAGAAAATGTTAGCATGCTAACGGTAGCATCTCGCCAATTATCAACATCCCTATTTTTTTAGGTTCAAATGAATAAAATGAGGTAAAATACTAGCATAAAATGTTAGTATGGTAAGATAGGAAAAGTTAGCATACTTCTAAGATTGGCACATTTAGCGTCTTTATCGAAGCAAAGGTGGACATTTTGGTAAATATGACACGTCTGCAGAAGAAGACGGGATGAAGAAAGCACACCTGCACTTATCTCAACGTTATTACAGGTAATGTACTTTATTATCTTCCATTGCGTTATGTACTTTGACTTTTGTTTTTTTTTATTCAGAAAATGTTAGCATGCTAATGTTAGCGTCTAGCCAAGTATCAACATCCCTATTTGTTAGGTTCAAATAAATAAAAGTAGCTAAAATATGAGGAAAACATGTTAGCATGCTAACATTAGCATGCTACAGATAAATGAGCATCATTTGAATGTTTCCAAAATCCAAGATTTTTAGGTGTAAACATATACCCATTAGCCCAATTGCTAGCTGAAAATGTTAGCATGCATTCCATCAACATCCCAATTTTTTGGGTTCAAATGAAAAAAATAAAACATTTTGAATATAGCGCCAAGTATCACAATAAAAGATTTTTAGGTTGAAAGATATACACAATTAGCTGAATTTCTAGCAGAAAATGTTAGCATGCTAATGGTAACGTCTCGCCAAGTATCAACATCCATATTTTTTAGGTTCAAATTCAAAAACATTTTTAATGTAGCGCCAAGTATCAAAATAAAAGATTTTTAGGTTGAAAGATATACACAATTAGCTGAATTTCTAGCAGAAAATGTTAGCATGCTAATGGTAACGTCTCGCCAAGTATCAACATCCATATTTTTTTGGTTCAAATGACAAAAAGAAAAAACATTTTTGATATAGCGTCAAGTATCAAAATAAAAGATTTTTAGCTTTAAACATATACCCATACACATAATTAGCTAAATATGCTAGCTGACAATGTTAGCATACCAATGGTAACGTCTCGCCACGTATCAACATCCATCTTTTTTAGGTTCAAATAAATAAATAAAAATGTTTTTTTAAATATAAGGCCAGATATCACAATAAAATATTTTTAGGTTGAAAGATATACACAATTAGCTGAATTGCTAGCAGAAAATGTTAGCATGCTAATGGTAGCGTCTAGCCAAGTATCAACATCCATATTTTTTAGGTTCAAATAAATAAAAGTGGCTAAAATATGAGGAAAACATGTTAGCATGCTAACATTAGCATGCTACAGATAAATGAGCATCATTTGAATGTTTCCAAAATCCAAGATTTTTAGGTGTAAACATATACCCATTAGCCCAATTGCCAGCTGAAAATGTTAGCATGCTAACAGTAACGTCTCGCCAAGTATCAACATCCCAATTTTTTTGGTTCAAATGAAAAAAATAAAACATTTTTAATATAGCGCCAAGTATCACAATAAAAGATTTTTAGGTTGAAAGATATACACAATTAGCTGAATTTCTAGCAGAAAATGTTAGCATGCTAATAGTAACGTCCAGCCAAGTATCAACATCCATATTTTTTAGGTTCAAATGAAAAAACATTTTTAATGTAGCGCCAAGTATCAAAATAAATGATTTTTAGGTTGAAAAATGTACACAACTAGCTGAATTGCTAGCAGAAAATGTTAGCATGCTAACAGTAACGTCTAGCCAAGTATCAACATCCATATTTTTTGGTCCAAACGAAAAAAAGAAAAAACATTTTTAATATAGCGTCAAGTATCAAAATAAAAGATTTTTAGCTTTAAACATATACACATAATTAGCAAAATTTGCTAGCTGACAATGTTAGCATACCAATGGTAGCGTCTCGCCAAGTATCAACATCCATATTTTTTAGGTTCAAATAAATAAGAAAGTTTTTTTTTTTTAATATATCACAATAAAATATTTTTAGGTTGAAAGATATACACAATTAGCTGAATTGCTAGCAGAAAATGTTAGCATGTTAATGGTAGCGTCCAGCCAAGTAACAACATCCATATTTTTTAGGTTGAAATTAATAAAAGTAGCCAAAATATGAGGAAAACATGTTAGCATGCTAACATTAGCATGAGAACAGATAAATTAGCATCATATGAATGTTTCCAAAATCAAAGATTTTTAGGTTTAAACATATACCCATTAGCTGAATTGCTAGCTGAAAATGTTAGCATGCTAACAGTAACGTCACGCCAAGTATCAACATCCATATTTTTTTGGTTCAAATGAAAAAAATAAAACATTTTGAATATAGCGCCAAGTATCAAAATAAATTATTTTTAGGTTGAAAGATGTGCACAATTAGCTGAATTACTAGCAGAAAATGTTAGCATGCTAACAGTAACGTCTAGCCAAGTATCAACATCCATATTTTTTTGGTTCAAATGAAAAAAAGAAAAAACATTTTTGATATAGTGTCAAGTATCAAAATAAAAGATTTTTAGCTTTAAACATATACCCATACACATAATTAGCTAAATATGCTAGCTGACAATGTTAGCATACCAATGGTAACGTCTCGCCAAGTATCAACATCCATCTTTTTTAGGTTCAAATAAATAAATAAATTTTTTTTTTTAAATATAAGGCCAAATATCACAATAAAATATTTTTAGGTTGAAAGATATACACAATTAGCTGAATTGCTAGCAGAAAATGTTAGCATGCTAATGGTAGCGTCTAGCCAAGTATCAACATCCATATTTTTTAGGTTGAAATTAATAAAAGTAGCCAAAATATGAGGACAACATGTTAGCACGCTAACATTAGCATGAGAACAGATAAATTAGCATCATATGAATGTTTCCAAAATCAAAGATTTTTAGGTTTAAACGTATACCCATGAGCTGAATTGCTAGCTGAAAATGTTAGCATGCTAACAGTAACGTCTCGCCAAGTATCAACATCCATATTTTTTTGGTTCAAATGAAAAAAATAAAACATTTTGAATATAGCGCCAAGTTTCAAAATAAAATATGTTTAGGTTGAAAGATATACACAATTAGCTGAATTGCTAGCAGAAAATGTTAGCATGCTAATAGTAACGTCCAGCCAAGTATCAACATCCATATTTTTTAGGTTAAAATGAAAAAACATTTTTAATGTAGCGCCAAGTATCAAAATAAATGATTTTTAGGTTGAAAAATGTACACAATTAGCTGAATTGCTAGCAGAAAATGTTAGCATGCTAACAGTAACGTCTAGCCAAGTATCAACATCCATATTTTTTGGTCCAAAGGAAAAAAAGAAAAAACATTTTTAATATAGCGTCAAGTATCAAAATAAAAGATTTTTAGCTTTAAACATATACCCATACACATAATTAGCAAAATTTGCTAGCTGACAATGTTAGCATACCAATGGTAGCGTCTCGCCAAGTATCAACATCCATATTTTTTAGGTTCAAATAAATAAGAAACTTTTTTTTTTTTTAAATATATCACAATAAAATATTTTTAGGTTGAAAGATATACACAATTAGCTGAATTGCTAGCAGAAAATGTTAGCATGCTAATGGTAGCGTCTAGCCAAGTATCAACATCCATATTTTTTAGGTTCAAATTAATAAAAGTAGCCAAAATATGAGGAAAACATGTTAGCACGCTAACATTAGCATGAGAACAGATAAATAAAGCAGTCTTGTGAATTTTTACATCCATCATTTTAAAACCCTGTATTTTGATATTGTTAACCCATTTCTTTGATCAATTAAATTGTCAGAGTCATCTATTTTACACTGAATTTTAAAATACTGTATTTTAACAAAGTCAATTTTATAACATTTCCACACTGATTTTTTTATCCTCTGAATTTTTACACTTTATTTAAAAAAAAAAAAACTATTTTAACAAACGGAATTTTTAAACAAATTTTTTGGCTCACAAGTTTTATTCAAATAAATTGTCAGCGTATTTTATTTTTTTACACTGAACTATTTTTACACACTGTATTTTAATAAACAGAATTTTTAAACCCACACATTTTTGCTCCCAAATGTTTTATTCTATTAAATTGTCAGCATATTTTTTTACACTGAATTTTTACATCCACCATTTTAAAACCCTGTATTTTGATATTGTTAACCCATTTCTTTGATCAATTAAATTGTCAGTCATCTATTTTACACTGAATTTTAAAATACTGTATTTTAACAAAGTCAATTTTATAACATTTCCACACTGATTTTTTTATCCTCTGAATTTTTACACTTTATTTAAAAAAACCCAAACTATTTTAACAAACTGAATTTTTAGGCTCACAAGTTTTATTCAAATAAATTGTCAGCGTTTTTTTTTTACACTGAACTATTTTTACACACTGTATTTTAATAAACATAATTTTTAAACCCACACATTTTTGCTCCCAAATGTTTTATTCTATTAAATTGTCAGCATATTTTTTACACTGAATTTTTACATCCATCATTTTAAAACCCTGTATTTTGATATTGTTAACCCATTTCTTTGATCAATTAAATTGTCAGAGTCATCTATTTTACACTGAATTTTAAAATACTGTATTTTAACAAAGTCAATTTTATAACATTTCCACACTGATTTTTTTTATCCTCAGAATTTTTACACTTTATTTAAAAAAAACAAAAAACTATTTTAACAAACTGAAACACATTTTTGGCTCACGAGTTTTATTCAAATTAAATTGTCAGTGTAAATTTTTTTTTACACTGAACTTTTATACTATTTTTACACACTGTATTTTAATAAACAGAATTTTTAAACCCACACATTTTTTCTCCCACATTTTGTATTCTATTAAATTGCCAGCATATTTTTTTACACTGAATTTTTACATCCATCATTTTAAAACCCTGTATTTTGACATTGTTAACCCATTTCTTTGTTCAATTAAATTGCCAGCATCATTTATTTTACACTGAATTTCAAAATACTTTATTTTAACAAAGTCAATTTTATTTAAAAATGTTTGCTCTCAATGTTTTATTCAATGAAATTGAAAAATTTTCCACACTGATTTTTTTTATCCTCTGAATTTTTACACTTTATTTAAAAAAAACAAAAACAAAACTATTTTAACACATTTTTTGTCTCACAAGTTTTATTCAACTAAATTGTCAGCGTAATTGGTTTTACACTGGAATTGCATGTTTACACACTGAATTTTAAAACAGTATTTCAACAAAGTGGAATTTTAAAGACAAATTTTGCTAACAGATTTTTTATTAAATTAAATTGTTAGCATACATTTTTTTTACACTGAATTTTTTATACACTGTATTAATAATATGTATGTAATAAAATGAACTTTTAAACCCACAAATGTGTTTATTGTATTAAATTGTCAGCATATTTTTTACACTAAATTTTTACAGTAATTTTAAACCCTGTATTTAGAATTTTTTTTAACAATTTTATTTTTTATTCCATTAAATTGCCAGCATATATTTTTACACTCAATTTTTACATACAGTAATTTTAAAACCTTGTATTTCGACATTGTTAACCCATTTCTTTGTTCAATTAAATTGCCAGCATCATTTATTTTACACTCAATTTCAAAATACTTTATTTTAACAAAGTCAATTTTATTTAAAAATGTTTGCTCTCAATGTTTTATTCAATGAAATTGTCAACAAAAAAAATTTCCACGCTGATTTTTTTTTTATTCTCTGAATTTTTACACTTTATTTAAAAAAACCAAAACCAAAACTATTTTAACACATTTTTTGGCTCACAAGTTTTATTCTATTAAATTGTCAGCATATTTTGACACTAAATTTTTACATGCAGTAATTTTAAACCCTGTATTTAGAATTTTTTAAACAATTTTATTTTTTATTCTATTAAATTGTAAGCGAATTTTTTTTTACACTAAATTTTTACATACAGTAATTTCAAACCCTGTATTTAGATTTTTTTTAAACAATTTTATTTTTTATTCTATTAAATTGTCAGCATATTTTTTACACTAAATTTTTACACGCAGTAATTTTAAACCCTGTATTTAGAATTTTTTTAACAATTTTATTTTTTATTCTATTACATTTTCAGCATATTTTTGACACTAAATTTTTACATGCAGTAATATTAAACCCTGTATTTAGAATTTTTTAAACAATTTTATTTTTTATTCTATTAAATTGTAAGCATATTTTTGACACTAAATTTTTACATGCAGTAATTTTAAACCCTGTATTTAGATTTTTTTTTAACTATTTTATTTTTTATTCTATTAAATTGTCAGCCTATTTTTTACACTAAATTTTTACATGCAGTAATTTTAAACCCTGTATTTAGAATTTTTTAAACAATTTTATTTTATTCTATTAAATTTTCAGCATATTTTTGACACTAAATTTTTACATGCAGTAATTTTAAACCCTGTATTTAGAATTTTTTAAACAATTTTATTTTTTATTCTATTAAATTTTCAGCATATTTTTTTACACTACATTTTTACATACAGTAATTTCAAACCCTGTATTTAGATTTTTTTTTTTAACAATTTTATTTTTTATTCTATTAAATTGTCAGCCTATTTTTTACACTAAATTTTTACATGCAGTCATTTTAAACCTTGTATTTAGATTTTTTTTAAACAATTTTATTTTTTATTCTATCAAATTTTCAGCATATTTATTACACTAAATGTTTACATACAGTAATTTTAAAACCCTGTATTTAGAATTTTTTTCCCATCCATCCATTTCCTACCGCTTATTCCCTTTGGGGTCGCGGGGTAGAATTTTTTTTTAACAATTTTATTTTTTATTCTATTAAATTGTAAGCATATTTTTTTACACTAAATTTTTACATACAGTAATTTCAAACCGTGTATTTAGATTTTTTTTTAACAATTTTATTTTTTATTCTATTAAATTGTCAGCATATTTTTTACACTAAATTTTTACACGCAGTTATTTTAAACCCTGTATTTAGAATTTTTTAAACAATTTTATTTTTTATTCTATTAAATTTTCAGCATATTTTTTACACTAAATTTTTACATGCAATAATTTTAAACCCTGTATTTAGAATTTTTTAAACAATTTTATTTTTTATTCTATTAAATTGTGAGCATATTTTTTTACACTAAATTTTTACATACAGTAAATTCAAACCCTGTATTTAGATTTTTTTTAATTTTTTTTATTTTTTATTCTATTAAATTGTCAGCATATTTTTTACACTAAATTTTTACACGCAGTAATTTTAAACCCTGTATTTAGATTTTTTTTTAACAATTTTATTTTTTATTCTATTAAATTTTCAGCATATTTTTGACACTAAAGTTTTACATGCAGTAATTTTAAACCCTGTATTTAGAATTTTTTAAACAATTTTATTTTTTATTCTATTAAATTGTAAGCATATTTTTTTTACACTAAATTTTTACATACAGTAATTTCAAACCCTGTATTTAGATTTTTTTTTTAAACAATTTTATTTTTTATTCTATTAAATTGTCAGCATATTTTTTACACTAAATTTTTACACGAAGTAATTTTAAACCCTGTATTTAGAATTTTTTTAACAATTTTATTTTTTATTCTATTAAATTTTCAGCATATTTTTGACACTAAATTTTTACATGCAGTAATTTTAAACCCTGTATTTAGATTTTTTTTAACAATTTTATTTTTTATTGTATTAAATTGTCAGCATATTTTTTACACTAAATTTTTACACGCAGTAATTTTAAACCCTGTATTTAGAATTTTTTAAACAATTTTATTTTTTATTCTATTAAATTGTAAGCATATTTTTTTACACTAAACTTTTACATACAGTAATTTCAAACCCCGTATTTAGATTTTTTTTTAACAATTTTATTTTTTATTCTATTAAATTGTCAGCATATTTTTTACACTAAATTTTTACACGCAGTAATTTTAAACCCTGTATTTAGAATTTTTTAAACAATTTTATTTTTTATTCTATTAAATTGTAAGCATATTTTTTTACACTAAACTTTTACATACAGTAATTTCAAACCCTGTATTTAGATTTTTTTTTAATAATTTTATTTTTTATTCTATTAAATTGTAAGCATATTTTTTACACTTAATTTTTACACGCAGTAATTTTAAACCCTGTATTTAGAATTTTTTAAACAATTTTATTTTTTATTCTATTAAATTTTCAGCATATTTTTTTACACTAAATTTTTACATACAGTAATTTCAAACCCTGTATTTAGATTTTTTTTTTAACAATTTTATTTTTTATTCTATTAAATTGTCAGCCTATTTTTTACACTAAATTTTTACATGCAGTAATTTTAAACCCTGTATTTACAATTTTTTTAAACAATTTTATTTTTTATTCTATTAAATTTTCAGCATATTTTTTTACACTAAATTTTTACATACAGTAATTTCAAACCCTGTATTTAGATTTTTTTTTAACAATTTTATTTTTTATTCTATTAAATTGTCAGCCTATTTTTTACACTAAACTTTTACATGCAGTAATTTTAAACCCTGTATTTAGAATTTTTTAAAACAATTTTATTTTTTATTCTATTAAATTTTCAGCATATTTTTGACACTAAATTTTTACATGCAGTAATTTTAAACCCTGTATTTAGAATTTTTTAAACCATTTTATTTTTTATTCTATTAAATTGTAAGCATATTTTTTTACACTACATTTTTACATACAGCAAACCCTGTATTTAGATTTTTTTTAACAATTTTATTTTTTATTCTATTAAATTTTCAGCATATTTTTGACACTAAATTTTTACATGCAGTAATTTTAAACCCTGTACTTTGAATTTTTTAAACAATTTTATTTTTTATTCTATTAAATTGTCAGCATATTTTTTACACTAAATTTTTACACACAGTAATTTTAAACCCTGTACTTAGAATTTTTTAAACAATTTTATTTTTTATTCTATTAAATTTTCAGCATATTTTTTTACACTAAATTTTTACATACAGTAATTTCAAACCCTGTATTTAGATTTTTTTTAACAATTTTATTTTTTATTCTATTAAATTGTCAGCCTATTTTTTACACTAAATTTTTACATACAGT
The DNA here is from genome assembly GCF_033978785.1 of Entelurus aequoreus. NCBI lineage: Eukaryota > Metazoa > Chordata > Actinopteri > Syngnathiformes > Syngnathidae > Entelurus > Entelurus aequoreus. The sequence goes on along the minus strand of NC_084738.1, from coordinate 80,187,348 downwards.
AATTTTAAACCCTGTATTTAGAATTTTTTAAACAATTTTATTTTTATTCTATTAAATTGTCAGCATATTTTTTACACTAAATTTTTACACGCAGTAATTTTAAACCCTGTATTTAGAATTTTTTAAACAATTTTATTTTTTATTCTATTAAATTTTCAGCATATTTTTGACACAAAATTTTTACATGCAATAATTTTAAACCCTGTATTTAGAATTTTTTAAACAATTTTATTTTTTATTCTATTAAATTGTGAGCATATTTTTTTTACACAAAATTTTTACATACATTCAAACCCTGTATTTATATATTTTTTAAACAATTTTATTTTTTATTCTATTAAATTTTCAGCATATTTTCGACACTAAATTTTTACATGCACTAATTTTAAACCCTGTATTTAGAATTTTTTAAACAATTTTATTTTTTATTCTATTAAATTGTAAGCATATTTTTTTACACTACATTTTTACATACAGCAATTTCAAACCCTGTATTTACATTTTTTTTTAACAATTTTATTTTTTATTCTATTAAATTGTCAGCCTATTTTTTACACTAAATTTTTACACGCAGTCATTTTAAACCCTGTATTTAGATTTTTTTTTTTTAACAATTTTATTTTTTATTCTATCAAATTTTCAGCATATTTATTACACTAAATTTTTACATATAGTAATTTTAAAACCCTGTATTTAGAATTTTTTTTCCCATCCATCCATTTCCTACCGCTTATTCCCTTTGGGGTCGCGGGGTAGAATTTTTTTTAAACAATTTTATTTTTTATCCTATTAAATTGTAAGCATATTTTTACACACTAGAGTCTTACGTACAGTAATTTCAAACCCTGTATTTAGAATTTTTTTTTTAACAATTTTATTTTGTATTCTATTAAAAAATTGTCAGCATATTTTTTACATACAGTATTTTAAAACCCTGTAACATTTCTTTATTCAATTAAATTGTCTGCATACTTTTCTTACACTGAATTTGAACCACGCACATTTTGCTCTCGCAATTTGTATTAATTTAAAATGTTTGATGTACTAAAAAGGCATAAAGATTCAGTGTAAAAAAAAAAAAAAAACCTCCTGCAGTTCCACAACCAACCGCAGCGTGTCACTGCCGTCCACACAAAGAGCCCACAGGCAAGTTAAGCCACTTTTTGCCAAAGTGATGGAGGTTCCGCACATAATGAGCGGCCACAAGTCCACAAGTCTGCGGGGAGAAAGTATCACACACGCGGGCAAAGTTTCCAAAAATGATCCTTTTCATCCAACGTCCTTCCTTCCCTGCAACGTAACAACAAATACAGCATTTTCATCCCGCTATTAAATATTATTAATGCTCCTTTTCATCTCAGTGTCATTCCAGTCGAGCACATGCGCACAGATGACTTCTTTTTTCTTTTTTTTTTAAAGCGAGCACATCTGCAGTGACGTCACACCCTCCCCTTGAAAGAAAAGGTGCAAAAAGGGCTGCCAATGAGACGCGGCAGCAAAGCAGCAGCGGCGGCGAGCACGACTCCGTGTCGGGCACCTTTTTTTTTGGTCCTCGCATCACTTTTGAAGCAGATTATTACGCGCGGCTGCAAATATCCACAACACACTTATTCAATCATTAGTCGGGACTTTTGTGTTGTTGTTGGAGGAGGAAGAAGAAGAGCGCGAACGCCGGAGATGAGCGAGAGTCTGACATCCGCAACACTTCTGCAAGTCCTCGGACCGCAGCTGCCCGCCACCATGGTAAATATCAATATCAATATAACCCCCACGCACACTTCCACAGGTCACGGTGACACCAGGGGGACACTTCATTAGGCACACCTGCGCGGCACGCCGACGCATGCTAAACAACAGCAACAACAACAACAGCAACAACAAAAAGGAGCCAAAATGTTTGCTTATTTTGGCGTGCTTTCACATTTCCACGCCGAGTTTCGATGTGATGATGAGAAACAGCTGTGCGAAGACGCGAGGGATGGGACGTCCGCGAACGAACGGAGGTTCTCGACCGGTTCTTGAGAACCGATTTGCACTTACGAGTTTTTTAACTGGACTAGAAAAATGACTTCAAAAGAAACTCGGCATTAACTTCTTTTTTTTTTTTTTTTTTTTAATGGAAAAATATTTGTATTTTTACAACCCCGAAATGGATGGATGGACGTATACAATATAGAAATATATACATATTAAAATTATTATTATTTGTAATTGTAAATGTAATTTGGATTCACCTTGCGGGTTCATTTTTCAGAAGCAGGGCTCGTAGCTACTTTCGTTAGCATTGTAATATTAGCATACGTTTTTTTTTTTTTTTTTGCGTAAATTTTGCAGGTGTACGCCTCAGTGTCAAATATTTTGTTACAAGACAAATGCTAACTGTTGGTGTGCTAACGCAAGTAGGCTAGCTTTTTCGGCTAATTTGGCGGGTGTAGCGTCAAATAGTTTCTTACTTGACGAATGCTACTTGTTAGCAAATTTTAACTGTCTACGCGTCAAAGTCAAATATTTTGTTACGTGATGAATGCTACTTGTTAGCATACTAGCTTCACTGGCTAATTTTGCAAAAGTTTTGTTGCATGACAAATGCTAACTGTTGGTGTGCTAACGCGAGTAGGCTAGCTTTTTCGGCTAATTTTGCTGGTATAGCATCAAATAGTTTCTTGTTAGCAAATTTTAACTGTAAAAGTCAAATATTTTGTTACATAATGAATGCTACTTGTTAGCAAATTTTAACTGTCTACGCGTCAAAGTCAAATATTTTGTTACGTGATGAATGCTACTTGTTAGCATACTAGCTTTACTGGCTAATTTTGCAAATGTTTTGTTGCATGACAAATGCTAACTGTTGGTGTGCTAACGCGAGTAGGCTAGCTTTTTCGGCTAACTTTGCTGGTATAGCATCAAATAGTTTCTTGTTAGCTAATTTTAACTGTAAGAGTCAAATATTTTGTTACATAATGAATGCTACTTGTTAGCAAATTTTAACTGTAAAAGTCAAATATTTTGTTACATAATGAATGCTACTTGTTAGCAAATTTTAACTGTCTACGCGTCAAAGTCAAATATTTTGTTACGTGATGAATGCTACTTGTTAGCATACTAGCTTTACTGGCTAATTTTGCAAATGTTTTGTTGCATGACAAATGCTAACTGTTGGTGTGCTAACGCGAGTAGGCTAGCTTTTTCGGCTAATTTTGCTGGTATAGCATCAAATAGTTTCTTGTTAGCAAATTTTAACTGTAAAAGTCAAATATTTTGTTACATAATGAATGCTACTTGTTAGCAAATTTTAACTGTCTACGCGTCAAAGTCAAATATTTTGTTACGTGATGACTGCTACTTGTTAGCATACTAGCTTTACTGGCTAATTTTGCAAATGTTTACGCGAGTAGGCTAGCTTTTTCGGCTAATTTTGCTGGTATAGCATCAAATAGTTTCTTGTTAGCAAATTTTAACTGTAAAAGTCAAATATTTTGTTACATAATGAATGCTACTTGTTAGCAAATTTTAACTGTCTACGCGTCAAAGTCAAATATTTTGTTACGTGATGAATGCTACTTGTTAGCATACTAGCTTCACTGGCTAATTTTGCAAATGTTTTGTTGCATGACAAATGCTAACTGTTGGTGTGCTAACGCGAGTAGGCTAGCTTTTTCGGCAAATTTTACTGGTATAGCATCAAATAGTTTCTTGTTAGCAAATTTTAACTGTAAGAGTCAAATATTTTGTTACATAATGAATGCTACTTGTTAGCAAATTTTAACTGTAAAAGTCAAATATTTTGTTACATAATGAATGCTACTTGTTAGCAAATTTTAACTGTCTACGCGTCAAAGTCAAATATTTTGTTACGTGATGAATGCTACTTGTTAGCCTACTAGCTTTACTGGCTAATTTTGCAAATGTTTTGTTGCATGACAAATGCTAACTGTTGGTGTGCTAACGCGAGTAGGCTAGCTTTTTCGGCTGATTTTGCTGGTATAGCATCAAATAGTTTCTTGTTAGCAAATTTTAACTGTAAGAGTCAAATATTTTGTTACATAATGAATGCTACTTGTTAGCAAATTTTAACTGTCTACGCGTCAAAGTCAAATATTTTGTTACGTGATGAATGCTACTTGTTAGCGTACTAGCTTTACTGGCTAATTTTGCAAATGTTTTGTTGCATGACAAATGTTAACTGTTGGTGTGCTAACGCGAGTAGGCTAGCTTTTTCGGCTAATTTTGCTGGTATAGCATCAAATAGTTTCTTGTTAGCAAATTTTAACTGTAAAAGTCAAATATTTTGTTACATAATGAATGCTACTTGTTAGCAAATTTTAACTGTCTACGCGTCAAAGTCAAATATTTTGTTACGTGATGAATGCTACTTGTTAGCATACTAGCTTTACTGGCTAATTTTGCAAATGTTTTGTTGCATGACAAATGCTAACTGTTGGTGTGCTAACGCGAGTAGGCTAGCTTTTTCGGCTAATTTTGCTGGTATAGCATCAAATAGTTTCTTGTTAGCAAATTTTAACTGTAAAAGTGAAATATTTTGTTACATAATGAATGCTACTTGTTAGCAAATATTAACTGTCTACGCGTCAAAGTCAAATATTTTGTTACGTGATGAATGCTACTTGTTAGCATACTAGCTTTACTGGCTAATTTTGCAAATGTTTTGTTGCATGACAAATGCTAACTGTTGGTGTGCTAACGCGAGTAGGCTAGCTTTTTCGGCTAACTTTGCTGGTATAGCATCAAATAGTTTCTTGTTAGGTAATTTTAACTGTAAGAGTCAAATATTTTGTTACATAATGAATGCTACTTGTTAGCATGCTAGCTTTAATGGCTAATTTTGCAGGTGTACAGCTCAGCGTCAAATATTTTCTTACTTGACGAATGCTAACTGTTGGTGTGCTAACGCGAGTAGGCTAGCTTTTTCGGCTAACTTTGCTGGTATAGCATCAAATAGTTTCTTGTTAGCAAATTTTAACTGTAAGAGTCAAATATTTTGTTACATAATGAATGCTACTTGTTAGCATGCTAGCTTTAATGGCTAATTTTGCAGGTGTACAGCTCAGCGTCAAATATTTTCTTACTTGACGAATGCTAACTGTTGGTGTGCTAACGCGAGTAGGCTAGCTTTTTCGGCTAATTTTGCTGGTATACAGCTCAGCGTCAAATATTTTGTTACATAATGAATGCTACTTGTTAGCCTGCTAGCTTTACTGGCTAATTTTGCAAATATTTTGTTACACGACAAATGCCAACTGTTGGTGTGCTAACGCGAGTAGGCTAGCTTTTTCGGCTAATTTTGCTGGTATAGCGTCAAATATTTTCTTACTTGACGAATGCTACTTGTTAGCAAATTTTAACTGTAAGAGTCAAATGTTTTGTTACTTAATGAATGCTACTTGTTAGCATGCTAGCTTTACTGGCTAATTTTGCATGTGTACACCTCAGCGTGAAATATTTTGCTACAAGACAAATGCTAACTGTCGGTGTGCTAACGCGAGTAGGCTAGCTTTTTCGGCTAATTTTGCTGGTGTAGCGTCAAATAGTTTTTTACTTGACGAATGCTACTTGTTAACAAATTTTAACTGTAAAACTCAAATATTTAGTTACTTAATTAATGCTACTTGTTAGCATTCTAACTGTTGGTGTGCTAACGCGAGTAGGCTAGCTTTTTCGGCTAGCTTTTTCAGCTAATTTTGCTGGTGTACAGCTCACTGTCAAATAATTTCTTACGTGACGAATGCTACATGTTAGCAAATTTTAACTGTAAAAGTCAAATATTTGGTTACATAATGAATGCTACTTGTTAGCATACTAACTTCACTGGCTAATTTTGCAGGTGTACACCTCAGCATCAAATACTTTGCTACAAGACAAATGCTAACTGTTGGTGTGCTAACGCGAGTAGGCTAGCTTTTTCGGCTAATTTTTCTGGTATAGTGTCAAATAGTTTCTTACGTGACGAATGCTACCTGTTAGCAAATTTGAACTGTAAGAGTCAAATATTTTGTCACATAATGAATGCTACTTGTTAGCATGCTAGCTTTACTGGCTAATTTTGCAGGTGTACACCTCAGCGTGAAATATTTTGTTACAAGACAAATGCTAACTGTTGGTGTGCTAACGCGAGTAGGCTAGCTTTTCTGGCTAATTTTGCTGGTATAGCGTCAAATATTTTCTTACTTGACGAATGCTACTTGTTAGCAAATTTTAACTGTCTACGCGTCAAAGTCAAATATTTTTTTACCCGATGAATGCTACTTGTTAGCATGCTAGCTTTACTGGCTAATTTTGCAAATATTTTGTTGCATGACAAATGCTAACTGTTGGTGTGCTAACGCGAGTAGGCTAGCTTTTTCGGCTAATTTTGCTGGTGTACAGCTCAGCGTCAAATATTTTCTTACTTGACGACTGCTACTTGTTAGCAAATTTTAACTGTAAAAGTCAAATATTTTGTTACGTAATGAATGCTATTTGTTAGCATGCTAGCTTTACTGGCTAATTTTGCAGGTGTACTCCTCAGCGTCAAATATTTTGTTGCTTTTTCGGCTAATTTTGCTGGTGTACAGCTCAGTGTCAAATATTTTCCTAATTGACGAATGCTACTTGTTAGCAAATTTGAACTGTCTACACATCAAATTCAAATATTTTGTTACATAATGAATGCTACTTGTTAGAATGCTAGCTTTACTGGCTAATTTTACAGTTGTACACCTCAGCGTCAAATATTTTGTTACAAGACCAAGGCTAACTGTTGGTGTGCTAAAGCGAGTAGGCTAGCTTTTTCGGCTAATTTTGCAGGTGTACAGCTCAGCCTCAAATAGTTTCTTACTTGATGAATGCTACTTGTTAGCAAATTTTAACTGTAAAAGTCAAATATTTTGTTACATAATGAATGCTACTTGTTAGCATGCTAACTTTACTGGCTAATTTTGCAGGTGTACACCTCAGCATCAAATACTTTGCTACAAGACAAATGCTAACTCTTGGTGTGCTAACGCGAGTAGGCTAGCTTTTTCGGCTAATTTTGCTGGTATAGCATCAAATAATTTCTTACGTGACAAATGCTACTTGTTAGCAAATTTTAACTGTAAAACTCAAATATTTAGTTACTTAATGAATGCTACTTGTTAACTGTTGGTGTGCTAATGCGAGTAGGCTAGCTTTTTCGGCTAGCTTTTTCAGCTAATTTTGCTGGTGTACAGCTCACTGTCAAATAATTTCTTACGTGACGAATGCTACTTGTTAGCAAATTTTAACTGTATACACATCAAAGTCAAATATTTTGTTACATAATGAATGCTACTTGTTAGCATGCTAGCTTTACTGGCTAATTTTGCAGGTGTACACCTCAGCGTCAAATATTTTGTTGCTTTTTCGGCTAATTTTGCAGGTGTACAGCTCAGTGTCAAATATTTTTTTACTTGACGAATGCTACTTGTTAGCAAATTTTAACTGTAAAAGTCAAATATTTTGTTACATAATGAATGCTACTTGTTAGCATGTTAGCTTTACTGGCTAATTTTGCTGGTGTACACCCCAGCGTCAAATATTTTCTTACTTGACGAATGCTACTTGTTAGCAAATTTTAACTGTAAAAGTCAAATATTTTGCTACATGATGAATGCTACTTGTTAGCATGCTAGCTTTACTGGCTAATTTTGCAAATATTTTGTTGCATGACAAATGCTAACTGTTGGTGTGCTAACGCGAGTAGGCTAGCTTTTTCGGCTAATTTTGCTGGTATAGCGTCAAATATTTTCTTACGTGGCGAATGCTACTTGTTAGCAAATTTTAACTGTACAAGTCAAATATTTTGTTACGTAATGAATGCTACTTGTTAGCATGCTAGCTTTACTGGCTAATTTTGCTGGTGTACACATCAGCGTCAAATATTTTCTTACGTGACGAATGTTACTTGTTAGCAAATTTTAACTGTAAAAGTCAAATATTTCCTTACGTGACGAATGCTACATGTTAGCAAATTTTAACTGTCTACACATCAAAGTAAAATGTTTTGTTACATGATGAATGCTACTTGTTAGCATGCTAGCTTTACTGGCTAATTTTGCAAATATTTTGTTACATGACAAATGCTAACAGTTGGTGTGCTAACGCGAGTAAGCTAGCTTTTTCGGCTAATTTTGCTGGTGTAGCGTCAAATAGTTTCTTACTTGACGAATGCTACTTGTTAGCAAATTTTAACTGTAAAAGTCAAATATTTTGTTACATAATGAATGCTACTTGTTAGCATGCTAGCTTTACTGGCTAATTTTATTTTAGTGGTCATATTTGATGTGTACGTGTCAAGATAGTTCTTTACTAACACTAAATTCCCCAACATCTCACGCCCCCCCTAAGTGACGTCATATATTTTCACGGCCCCCCCTAAAGTTAATGGTCATATTTTAAGAGCACAGTTTTGAAGTCAGGGAGGACTTTTATCAGCCTTTAACTCCTGACGGGGTCTTTTTGGCAGGACTGCCCATGGACGGTCCGAGGCGAGGTCCCGGTCTAGATCCTGTGGGCGTGGCCCCTGAGCAGCCTGATGGACGGCCGTGTGGTTCTGGGCGAGCGGACGTGGACTCTGCACTGGGACTAGAACCTGTGCACAAACCATGGAACCCTTATGGTTTGTCCTCGGACTGAGCGCACGATTGTGAGCCCGCTTTAGCCCCTCCTCTTTTCTTCCCCTGGCCCCGCCCCCAATGCCCCGCCCCATGTCACATCTTTCCCAAGAATGATGGAAATGTTGTGGAGGACGCTGACTTGGACTTTGAGCCTGCTGGTCATGGCCGCCTCCCACTTCCACTTCCAGACCCTCGAGCCACTCTCACGCCACTCCCAAGGTAGGACCTCACCTTCAGCTGACAACTAGCATGCTAATCGCTACATGGCAACTTGTGCACTTACCGCGAGGTGGAAACTTGCGTGTTAATGGCAAACTGGAAACGTGTGCGCTAATCTCTAGATGGCAACTTGTGTGCTGATTGCTAAGTGGAAACTTGCCGACTAGTGCGTTAATTGCTAGCTGACAACCAGCACGCTAATCGGTGGCCGGCAACTAGTGCGTTAATTGCTAGATGGCAACTTGTGTGCTGATTGCTAGGTGGAAACTTGCATGTTAATGGCGAGCAGGAAACTTGTGCGGTAATTGCTAGATGGCAACTTGTGTGCTGATTGCTAGGTGGAAACTTGCATGTTAACGGCGAGCTGGAAACTTGTGCGCTAATTGCTAGATGGCAACTTGTGTGCTGATTGCATAGTGGAAACTTCCATGTTTAACGGCAAGCTGGAAACTTGTACACTAATCGCTAGATGGCAACTTGTGTGCTGATTGCTAGGTGGAAACTTGCATGTTAATGGCGAGCCTGAAACGTGTGCGCTAATCGCTAGATAGCAACTTGTGTGCTGATTGCTAGGTGGAAACTCGCATGTTAATAGCGACCTGGAAACGTGCGTTAATTGCTAGATGGCAACTTGTGTGCTGATTGCTAGGTGGAAACTCGCATGTTAATAGCGACCTGGAAACATGTGCGTTAATTGCTAGATGGCAACTTGTGTGCTGATTGCTAGGTGGAAACTCGCATGTTAATAGCGACCTGGAAACATGCGTTAATCGCTAGATGGCAACTTGTGTGCTGATTGCTAGGTGGAAACTCGCATGTTAATAGCGACCTGGAAACGTGCGTTAATTGCTAGATGGCAACTTGTGTGCTGATTGCTAGGTGGAAACTCGCATGTTAATAGCGACCTGGAAACATGTGCGTTAATCGCTAGATGGCAACTTGTGTGCTGATTGCTAGGTGGAAACTCGCATGTTAATAGCGACCTGGAAACATGTGCGTTAATTGCTAGATGGCAACTTGTGTGCTGATTGCTAGGTGGAAACTTGCATGTTAATAGCGACCTGGAAACGTGTGCGTTAATTGCTAGATGGCAACTTGTGTGCTGACCACGAGGTGGAAACTCGCAGGTCAATCGCTAGCTGACAACCAGGTCCCTAATCACTAGATGGCAACTCGTGCTCTGATGTTTTGGTAGAAACATGCATGTTAATAGCGAGCCAGAAACGTGTGCGCTAATCGCTAGATGGCAGCGTGTGTGCTGATTGCTAGTTGGAAACTTACATGTTAATGGCGAGCTGGAAACATGTGCGCTAATCGCTAGATGGCAACTTGTGTGCTGATCGCTAAGTAGAAACTTGCATGTTAATGGCGAGCTGGAAACATGTGCACTAATCGCTAGATGGCAACTTGTGTGCTGATTGCTAGGTGGAAACTCGCATGTTAATAGCGACCTGGAAACATGTGCGTTAATCGCTAGATGGCAACTTGTGTGCTAATTGCTAGGTGGAAACTCGCATGTTAATAGCGACCTGGAAACATGTGCGTTAATTGCTAGATGGCAACTTGTGTGCTGATTGCTAGGTGGAAACTTGCATGTTAATAGCGACCTGGAAACATGTGCGTTAATTGCTAGATGGCAACTTGTGTGCTGATTGCTAGGTGGAAACTCGCATGTTAATAGCGACCTGGAAACATGTGCGTTAATCGCTAGATGGCAACTTGTGTGCTAATTGCTAGGTGGAAACTCGCATGTTAATAGCGACCTGGAAACATGTGCGTTAATTGCTAGATGGCAACTTGTGTGCTGATTGCTAGGTGGAAACTCGCATGTTAATAGCGACCTGGAAACATGTGCGTTAATTGCTAGATGGCAACTTGTGTGCTGATTGCTAGGTGGAAACTCGCATGTTAATAGCGACCTGGAAACATGTGCGTTAATTGCTAGATGGCAACTTGTGTGCTGATTGCTAGGTGGAAACTCGCATGTTAATAGCGACCTGGAAACATGTGCGTTAATCGCTAGATGGCAACTTGTGTGCTGATTGCTAGGTGGAAACTCGCATGTTAATAGCGACCTGGAAACATGTGCGTTAATTGCTAGATGGCAACTTGTGTGCTGACCACGAGGTGGAAACTCGCAGGTCAATCGCTAGCTGACAACCAGGGCCCTAATCACTAGATGGCAACTCGTGCTCTGATGGCTTGGTAGAAACATGCATGTTAATGGCGAGCCAGAAACGTGTGCGCTAATCTCTAGATGGCAGCTTGTGTGCTGATTGCTAGTTGGAAACTTACATGTTAATGGCGAGCTGGAAACATGTGCGCTAATCGCTAGATGGCAACTTGTGTGCTGATCGCTAAGTAGAAACTTGCATGTTAATGGCGAGCTGGAAACATGTGCACTAATCGCTAGATGGCAACTTGTGTGCTGATTGCTAGGTGGAAACTCGCATGTTAATAGCGACCTGGAAACATGTGCGTTAATCGCTAGATGGCAACTTGTGTGCTGATTGCTAGGTGGAAACTCGCATGTTAATAGCGACCTGGAAACATGTGCGTTAATTGCTAGATGGCAACTTGTGTGCTGACCACGAGGTGGAAACTCGCAGGTCAATCGCTAGCTGACAACCAGGGCCCTAATCACTAGATGGCAACTCGTGCTCTGATGGCTTGGTAGAAACATGCATGTTAATGGCGAGCCAGAAACGTGTGCGCTAATCTCTAGATGGCAGCTTGTGTGCTGATTGCTAGTTGGAAACTTACATGCTAATGGCGAGCTGGAAACATGTGCGCTAATCGCTAGATGGCAACTTGTGTGCTGATCGCTAAGTAGAAACTTGCATGTTAATGGCGAGCTGGAAACATGTGCACTAATCGCTAGATGGCAACTTGTGTGCTGATTGCTAGGTGGAAACTTGCATGTTAATAGCGACCTAGAAACATGTGCGTTAATCGCTAGATGGCAACTTGTGTGCTAATTGCTAGGTGGAAACTCGCATGTTAATAGCGACCTGGAAACATGTGCGTTAATTGCTAGATGGCAACTTGTGTGCTGATTGCTAGGTGGAAACTCGCATGTTAATAGCGACCTGGAAACATGTGCGTTAATTGCTAGATGGCAACTTGTGTGCTGATTGCTAGGTGGAAACTCGCATGTTTATAGCGACCTGGAAACGTGCGTTAATTGCTAGATGGCAACTTGTGTGCTGATTGCTAGGTGGAAACTTGCATGTTAACGGCGAGCTGGAAACTTGTGCGCTAATTGCTAGATGGCAACTTGTGTGCTGATTGCTAAGTGGAAACTTCCATATTCAACGGCAAGCTGGAAACTTGTACGCTAATCGCTAGATGGCAACTTGTGTGCTGATTGCTAGGTGGAAACTTGCATGTTAATGGCGAGCCTGAAACGTGTGCGCTAATCGCTAGATAGCAACTTGTGTGCTGATTGCTAGGTGGAAACTCGCATGTTAATAGCGACCTGGAAACATGTGCGTTAATTGCTAGATGGCAACTTGTGTGCTGATTGCTAGGTGGAAACTCGCATGTTAATAGCGACCTGGAAACATGTGCGTTAATTGCTAGATGGCAACTTGTGTGCTGATTGCTAGGTGGAAACTCGCATGTTAATAGCGACCTGGAAACATGTGCGTTAATTGCTAGATGGCAACTTGTGTGCTGATTGCTAGGTGGAAACTCGCATGTTAATAGCGACCTGGAAACATGTGCGTTAATCGCTAGATGGCAACTTGTGTGCTGATTGCTAGGTGGAAACTCACATGTTAATAGCGACCTGGAAACATGTGCGTTAATTGCTAGATGGCAACTTGTGTGCTGACCACGAGGTGGAAACTCGCAGGTCAATCGCTAGCTGACAACCAGGGCCCTAATCACTAGATGGCAACTCGTGCTCTGATGGCTTGGTAGAAACATGCATGTTAATAGCGAGCCAGAAACGTGTGCGCTAATCTCTAGATGGCAGCTTGTGTGCTGATTGCTAGTTGGAAACTTACATGTTAATGGCGAGCTGGAAACATGTGCGCTAATCGCTAGATGGCAACTTGTGTGCTGATCGCTAAGTAGAAACTTGCATGTTAATGGCGAGCTGGAAACATGTGCACTAATCGCTAGATGGCAACTTGTGTGCTGATTGCTAGGTGGAAACTCGCATGTTAATAGCGACCTGGAAACATGTGCGTTAATCGCTAGATGGCAACTTGTGTGCTGATTGCTAGGTGGAAACTCGCATGTTAATAGCGACCTGGAAACATGTGCGTTAATTGCTAGATGGCAACTTGTGTGCTGACCACGAGGTGGAAACTCGCAGGTCAATCGCTAGCTGACAACCAGGGCCCTAATCACTAGATGGCAACTCGTGCTCTGATGGCTTGGTAGAAACATGCATGTTAATGGCGAGCCAGAAACGTGTGCGCTAATCTCTAGATGGCAGCTTGTGTGCTGATTGCTAGTTGGAAACTTACATGCTAATGGCGAGCTGGAAACATGTGCGCTAATCGCTAGATGGCAACTTGTGTGCTGATCGCTAAGTAGAAACTTGCATGTTAATGGCGAGCTGGAAACATGTGCACTAATCGCTAGATGGCAACTTGTGTGCTGATTGCTAGGTGGAAACTTGCATGTTAATAGCGACCTAGAAACATGTGCGTTAATCGCTAGATGGCAACTTGTGTGCTAATTGCTAGGTGGAAACTCGCATGTTAATAGCGACCTGGAAACATGTGCGTTAATTGCTAGATGGCAACTTGTGTGCTGATTGCTAGGTGGAAACTCGCATGTTAATAGCGACCTGGAAACATGTGCGTTAATTGCTAGATGGCAACTTGTGTGCTGATTGCTAGGTGGAAACTCGCATGTTTATAGCGACCTGGAAACGTGCGTTAATTGCTAGATGGCAACTTGTGTGCTGATTGCTAGGTGGAAACTCGCATGTTTATAGCGACCTGGAAACGTGCGTTAATCGCTAGATGGCAACTTGTGTGCTGATTGCTAGGTGGAAACTCGCATGTTAATAGCGACCTGGAAACATGTGCGTTAATTGCTAGATGGCAACTTGTGTGCTGATTGCTAGGTGGAAACTCGCATGTTAATAGCGACCTGCAAACATGTGCGTTAATTGCTACATGGCAACTTGTGTGCTGATTGCTAGGTGGAAACCCGCATGTTAATAGCGACCTGGAAACATGTGCGTTAATTGCTAGATGGCAACTTGTGTGCTGATTGCTAGGTGGAAACTTGCATGTTAATAGCGACCTGGAAACGTGTGCGTTAATTGCTAGATGGCAACTTGTGTGCTGACCACGAGGTGGAAACTCGCAGGTCAATCGCTAGCTGACAACCAGGGCCCTAATCACTAGATGGCAACTCGTGCTCTGATGGTTTGGTAGAAACATGCATGTTAATAGCGAGCCAGAAACGTGTGCGCTAATCGCTAGATGGCAGCTTGTGTGCTGATTGCTAGTTGGAAACTTACATGTTAATGGCGAGCTGGAAACATGTGCGCTAATCGCTAGATGGCAACTTGTGTGCTGATCGCTAAGTAGAAACTTGCATGTTAATGGCGAGCTGGAAACATGTGCACTAATCGCTAGATGGCAACTTGTGTGCTGATTGCTAGGTGGAAACTCGCATGTTAATAGCGACCTGGAAACATGTGCGTTAATCGCTAGATGGCAACTTGTGTGCTAATTGCTGGGTGGAAACTCGCATGTTAATAGCGACCTGGAAACATGTGCGTTAATTGCTAGATGGCAACTTGTGTGCTGATTGCTAGGTGGAAACTCGCATGTTTATAGCGACCTGGAAACGTGCGTTAATTTCTAGATGGCAACTTGTGTGCTGATTGCTAGGTGGAAACTTGCATGTTAACGGCGAGCTGGAAACTTGTGCGCTAATTGCTAGATGGCAACTTGTGTGCTGTTTGCTAAGTGGAAACTTCCATGTTTAACGGCAAGCTGGAAACTTGTACGCTAATCGCTAGATGGCAACTTGTGTGCTGATTGCTAGGTGGAAACTTGCATGTTAATGGCGAGCCTGAAACGTGTGCGCTAATCGCTAGATAGCAACTTGTGTGCTGATTGCTAGGTGGAAACTCGCATGTTAATAGCGACCTGGAAACATGTGCGTTAATCGCTAGATGGCAACTTGTGTGCTGATTGCTAGGTGGAAACTCGCATGTTAATAGCGACCTGGAAACATGTGCGTTAATTGCTAGATGGCAACTTGTGTGCTGATTGCTAAGTGGAAACTTGCATGTTAATAGCGACCTGGAAACATGTGCGTTAATCGCTAGATGGCAACTTGTGTGCTGATTGCTAAGTGGAAACTCGCATGTTAATAGCGACCTGGAAACATGTGCGTTAATTGCTAGATGGCAACTTGTGTGCTGATTGCTAGGTGGAAACTTGCATGTTAATAGCGACCTGGAAACATGTGCGTTAATTGCTAGATGGCAACTTGTGTGCTGATTGCTAGGTGGAAACTTGCATGTTAATAGCGACCTGGAAACATGTGCGTTAATTGCTAGATGGCAACTTGTGTGCTGATTGCTAGGTGTAAACTCGCATGTTAATAGCGACCTGGAAACATGTGCGTTAATTGCTTGATGGCAACTTGTGTGCTGATTGCTAGGTGTAAACTTGCATGTTAATAGCGACCTGGAAACGTGTGCGTTAATTGCTAGATGGCAACTTGTGTGCTGACCACGAGGTGGAAACTCGCAGGTCAATCGCTAGCTGACAACCAGGGCCCTAATCACTAGATGGCAACTCGTGCTCTGATGGTTTGGTAGAAACATGCATGTTAATAGCGAGCCAGAAACGTGTGCGCTAATCGCTAGATGGCAGCTTGTGTGCTGATTGCTAGTTGGAAACTTACATGTCAATGGCGAGCTGGAAACATGTGTGCTAATCGCTAGATGGCAACTTGTGTGCTGATCGCTAAGTAGAAACTTGCATGTTAATGGCGAGCTGGAAACATGTGCACTAATCGCTAGATGGCAACTTGTGTGCTGATTGCTAGGTGGAAACTCGCATGTTAATAGCGACCTGGAAACATGTGCGTTAATCGCTAGATGGCAACTTGTGTGCTAATTGCTAGGTGGAAACTCGCATGTTAATAGCGACCTGGAAACATGTGCGTTAATTGCTAGATGGCAACTTGTGTGCTGATTGCTAGGTGGAAACTCGCATGTTAATAGCGACCTGGAAACGTGCGTTAATTGCTAGATGGCAACTTGTGTGCTGATTGCTAGGTGGAAACTCGCATGTTAATAGCGACCTGGAAACATGTGCGTTAATCGCTAGATGGCAACTTGTGTGCTGATTGCTAGGTGGAAACTCGCATGTTAATAGCGACCTGGAAACATGTGCGTTAATTGCTAGATGGCAACTTGTGTGCTGATTGCTATGTGGAAACTCGCATGTTAATAGCGACCTGGAAACATGTGCGTTAATTGCTAGATGGCAACTTGTGTGCTGATTGCTAGGTGGAAACTCGCATGTTTATAGCGACCTGGAAACGTGCGTTAATTGCTAGATGGCAACTTGTGTGCTGATTGCTAGGTGGAAACTTGCATGTTAATAGCGACCTGGAAACGTGTGCGTTAATTGCTAGATGGCAACTTGTGTGCTGATTGCTAAGTGGAAACTTGCATGTTAATAGCGACCTGGAAACATGTGCGTTAATTGCTAGATGGCAACTTGTGTGCTGATTGCTAGGTGGAAACTTGCATGTTAATATCGACCTGGAAACATGTGCGTTAATTGCTGGATGGCAACTTGTGTGCTGACCACGAGGTGGAAACTCGCAGGTCAATCGCTAGCTGACAACCAGGGCCCTAATCACTAGATGGCAACTCATGCTCTGATGGCTTGGTAGAAACATGCATGTTAATAGCGAGCCAGAAACCTGTACGCTAATCGCTAGATGGCAGCTTGTGTGCTGATTGCTAGTTGGAAACTTACATGTTAATGGCGAGCTGGAAACATGTGCACTAATCGCTAGATGGCAACTTGTGTGCTGATTGCTAGGTGGAAACTCGCATGTTAGTAGCGACCTGGAAACGTGCGTTAATCGCTAGATGGCAACTTGTGTGCTAATTGCTAGGTGGAAACTCGCATGTTAATAGCGACCTGGAAACAAGTGCGTTAATTGCTAGATGGCAACTTGTGTGCTGATTGCTAGGTGGAAACTCGCATGTTAATAGCGACCTGGAAACATGTGCGTTAATTGCTAGATGGCAACTTGTGTGCTGATTGCTAGGTGGAAACTCGCATGTTAATAGCGACCTGGAAACATGTGCGTTAATTGCTAGATGGCAACTTGTGTGCTGATTGCTAAGTGGAAACTCGCATGTTAATAGAGACCTGGAAACATGTGCTTTAATTGCTAGATGGCAACTTGTGTGCTGATTGCTAGGTGGAAACTCGCATGTTAATAACGACCTGGAAACATGTGCGCTAATTGCTAGATGGCAACTTGTGCACTGACCACGAGGTGGAAACTCGCAGGTCAATCGCTAGCTGACAACCAGGGCCCTAATCACTAGATGGCAACTCGTGCTCTGATGGCTTGGTAGAAACATGCATGTTAATAGCGAGCCAGAAACGTGTGCGCTAATCGCTAGATAGCAGCTTGTGTGCTGATTGCTAGTTGGAAACTTACATGTTAATGGCGAGCTGGAAACATGTGCGCTAATCGCTAGATGGCAACTTGTGTGCTGATCGCTAAATAGAAACTTGCATGTTAATGGCGAGCTGGAAACATGTGCACTAATCGCTAGATGGCAACTTGTGTGCTGATTGCTAGGTGGAAACTCGCATGTTAATAGCGACCTGGAAACATGTGCGTTAATCGCTAGATGGCAACTTGTGTGCTAATTGCTAGGTGGAAACTCGCATGTTAATAGCGACCTGGAAACATGTGCGTTAATTGCTAGATGGCAACTTGTGTGCTGATTGCTAGGTGGAAACTCGCATGTTAATAGCGACCTGGAAACGTGCGTTAATTGCTAGATGGCAACTTGTGTGCTGATTGCTAGGTGGAAACTCGCATGTTAATAGCGACCTGGAAACATGTGCGTTAATCGCTAGATGGCAACTTGTGTGCTGATTGCTAGGTGGAAACTCGCATGTTAATAGCGACCTGGAAACATGTGCGTTAATTGCTAGATGGCAACTTGTGTGCTGATTGCTAGGTGGAAACTCGCATGTTAATAGCGACCTGGAAACATGTGCGTTAATTGCTAGATGGCAACTTGTGTGCTGATTGCTAGGTGGAAACTCGCATGTTTATAGCGACCTGGAAACGTGCGTTAATTGCTAGATGGCAACTTGTGTGCTGATTGCTAGGTGGAAACTTGCATGTTAATAGCGACCTGGAAACGTGTGCGTTAATTGCTAGATGGCAACTTGTGTGCTGATTGCTAAGTGGAAACTTGCATGTTAATAGCGACCTGGAAACATGTGCGTTAATTGCTAGATGGCAACTTGTGTGCTGATTGCTAGGTGGAAACTTGCATGTTAATATCGACCTGGAAACATGTGCGTTAATTGCTAGATGGCAACTTGTGTGCTGACCACGAGGTGGAAACTCGCAGGTCAATCGCTAGCTGACAACCAGGGCCCTAATCACTAGATGGCAACTCATGCTCTGATGGCTTGGTAGAAACATGCATGTTAATAGCGAGCCAGAAACGTGTACGCTAATCGCTAGATGGCAGCTTGTGTGCTGATTGCTAGTTGGAAACTTACATGTTAATGGCGAGCTGGAAACATGTGCACTAATCGCTAGATGGCAACTTGTGTGCTGATTGCTAGGTGGAAACTCGCATGTTAGTAGCGACCTGGAAACGTGCGTTAATCGCTAGATGGCAACTTGTGTGCTAATTGCTAGGTGGAAACTCGCATGTTAATAGCGACCTGGAAACAAGTGCGTTAATTGCTAGATGGCAACTTGTCTGCTGATTGCTAGGTGGAAACTCGCATGTTAATAGCGACCTGGAAACATGTGCGTTAATTGCTAGATGGCAACTTGTGTGCTGATTGCTAGGTGGAAACTCGCATGTTAATAGCGACCTGGAAACATGTGCGTTAATTGCTAGATGGCAACTTGTGTGCTGATTGCTAAGTGGAAACTCGCATGTTAATAGCGACCTGGAAACATGTGCTTTAATTGCTAGATGGCAACTTGTGTGCTGATTGCTAGGTGGAAACTCGCATGTTAATAACGACCTGGAAACATGTGCGCTAATTGCTAGATGGCAACTTGTGCACTGACCACGAGGTGGAAACTCGCAGGTCAATCGCTAGCTGACAACCAGGGCCCTAATCACTAGATGGCAACTCGTGCTCTGATGGCTTGGTAGAAACATGCATGTTAATAGCGAGCCAGAAACGTGTGCGCTAATCGCTAGATAGCAGCTTGTGTGCTGATTGCTAGTTGGAAACTTACATGTTAATGGCGAGCTGGAAACATGTGCGCTAATCGCTAGATGGCAACTTGTGTGCTGATCGCTAAATAGAAACTTGCATGTTAATGGCGAGCTGGAAACATGTGCACTAATCGCTAGATGGCAACTTGTGTGCTGATTGCTAGGTGGAAACTCGCATGTTAATAGCGACCTGGAAACATGTGCGTTAATCGCTAGATGGCAACTTGTGTGCTAATTGCTAGGTGGAAACTTGCATGTTAATAGCGACCTGGAAACATGTGCGTTAATTGCTAGATGGCAACTTGTGTGCTGATTGCTAGGTGGAAACTCGCATGTTAATAGCGACCTGGAAACATGTGCGTTAATCGCTAGATGGCAACATGTGTGCTGATTGCTAGGTGGAAACTCGCATGTTAATAGCGACCTGGAAACATGTGCGTTAATTGCTAGATGGCAACTTGTGTGCTGATTGCTAGGTGGAAACTCGCATGTTAATAGCGACCTGGAAACATGTGCGTTAATTGCTAGATGGCAACTTGTGTGCTGATTGCTAGGTTGAAACTCGCATGTTAATAGCGACCTGGAAACATGTGCGTTAATTGCTAGATGGCAACTTGTGTGCTGATTGCTAGGTGGAAACTCGCATGTTAATAGCGACCTGGAAACATGTGCGTTAATTGCTAGATGGCAACTTGTGTGCTGATTGCTAGGTGGAAACTCGCATGTTAACAGCGACCTGGAAACATGTGCGTTAATTGCTAGATGGCAACTTGTGTGCTGATTGCTAGGTGGAAACTTGCATGTTAACAGCGACCTGGAAACATGTGCGTTAATCGCTAGAAGGCAACTTGTGTGCTGATTGCTAAGTGGAAACTTGCATGTTAATAGCGACCTGGAAACATGTGCGTTAATCGCTAGATGGCAACTTGTGCGCTGATTGCTGGCTGTAAACTCGCTCGTTAATTACCAGCTGACAGCTAGCGCGCTAATTGCTAGCTATCTTAAATGCTAGACCTGTCAAAGGTTGTGGTCTGCCTCCACAGAGGAGTTCCTGTCCTACCTGCAGCACTACCAGCTGACCGTGCCAGTCCGGGTGGACCAGAACGGAGAGTTCCTGAGCTACACTGTCAAGCACCACCGGCCCGGCAGACGGCGGCGCGGCGCTGCGGACCCTCCCGCCCCCGCCCCCGCCCCGGGCCCGGAGCCGCCCGAGGCCCCGGAGTCCCGGCTCTTCTACCGACTGAGCGCCTACGGCAAGCACTTCCACCTGAACCTGACCCTCACCCCCCACCTGGTCTCCAAGCACTTCACGGTGGAGTACTGGGGCCGGCGCGGGCTGGAGTGGCGCCACAACACGCTGGACAACTGCCACTACGTGGGCTTCCTGCGGGACCGGCGCCGCACCAGCCGGGTGGCGCTCAGCAACTGCAACGGCTTGGTGAGTCCACACCAGAGCGCAACAGCGGCGCCGTTGTGGCGCGCCGGACAGAACCTTGGCGGGATGCGGCCCCAATCAGCGTCAAATATGTGTTGTTTAAAGACTGATACCTGTTAGCATGCTAATATTAGCATGCTAGCTTTTTCTTTGCTGAGTTTGCAGTTACACACATCAGCGTCAAATATTTGTTGTTTACGACTGATACCTGTTAGCATGCTACCGTTAGCATGCTAGCTTTTTTTTTGCTGAGTTTGCAGTTACACACATCAGCGTGAAATATGTGTTGTTTAAAGACTGATACCTGTTAGCATGCTAGCTTTTTTTTTTCTGAGTTTGCAGTTACACACATCAGCGTCAAATATTTGTTGTTTACGACTGATACCTGTTAGCATGCTAACTTTAGCATGCTAGCTTTTTTTTGCTGAGTTTGCAGTTACACACATCAGCGTGAAATATGTGTTGTTTACGACTGATACCTGTTAGCATGCTAACGTTAGCATGCTAGCTTTTTTTTGCTGAGTTTGCAGTTACACACATCAGCGTGAAATGTGTTGTTTAAAGACTGATACCTGTTAGCATGCTAGCTTTTTTTTTGCTGAGTTTGCAGTTACACACATCAGCGTCAAATATTTGTTTACGACTGATACCTGTTAGCATGCTAACTTTAGCATGCTAGCTTTTTTTTGCTGAGTTTGCAGTTACACACATCAGCGTGAAATATGTGTTGTTTACGACTGATACCTGTTAGCATGCTAGCTTTTTTTTTGCTGAGTTTGCAGTTACACACATCAGCGTCAAATATTTGTTGTTTGAGGACTGATACCTGTTAGCATGCTAGCTTTTTTTAGCTGAGTTTGCAGTTACACATTTCAGCGTCAAATATGTGTTGTTTGACGACCGATACTTGTTAGCATTCTAACGTTAGCATGCTAGCTTTTTCTTTACTCAGTTTGCAGTTACACGCACCAGCATCAAATATTTGTTGTTTAAAGACTGATACCTGTTAGCATGCTAGCTTTTTTTTTTTGCCGAGTTTACAGTTACACACATCAGCGTCAAAAATGTGTTTGACGACTGATACCTGTTAGCATGCTAACGTTAGCATGCTAGTATTTTTTGCTGAGTTTGCAGTTACACACATCAGCGTCAAATATTTGTGGTTTGACGACCGATACCTGTTAGCATGCTAGTTTTTTTTTTGCTGAGTTTGCAGTTACACACATCAGCTTGCTAACGTTAGTATGCTAGCCAAAAAAGCTAGCATACTAACATTAGCATGAAAACAAGTTGCATACGTCAAGAAAAACAATATTTGACGCTGAGGTGTATACAGGCAAAATTTGCTAACGAGTAGCATTTGTCAAGTAACACAATACTTGATGCTGAGCTGTATACCTGCCAAATTAGCCAAAAAAGCTAGCATACTAACATTAGCATGCTAACAAGGAGCATTCGTCATGTAACAAAATATTTGACGCTGAGCTGTATACCTGCAAAATTAACCAAAAAATATAGCATACTAAAGTTAGCATGCTAACAAGTAGCATTTGTCAAGTAACACAATACTTGATGCTGAGCTGTATACCTGCAAAATTAGTCAAAAAAGTTAGCATACTAACGCTAGCATGCTAACAAGTAGCATTCGTCATATAAAAAAATATTTGACGCTAAGCTGTATACCTGCAAAATTTTCCCAAAAATCTAGCATACTAACGTTAGCATGCTAACAAGGAGCATTCGTCATGTAACAAAATATTTGACGCTGAGCTGTATACCTACAAAATTAACCAAAAAAGCTAGCATACTAAAGTTAGCATGCTAGCAAGTAGCATTTGTCAAGTAACACAATACTTGATGCTGAGCTGTACACCTGCAAAATTAGCCAAAAAAGTTAGCATACTAACGCTAGCATGCTAACAAGTAGCATTCGTCATATAACAAAATATTTGACGCTAAGCTGTATACCTACAAAATTAACCAAAAAAGCTAGCATACTAAAGTTAGCATGCTAACAAGTAGCATTTGTCAAGTAACACAATACTTGATGCTGAGCTGTATACCTGCAAAATTAGCCAAAAAAGTTAGCATACTAATGCTAGCATGCTAACAAGTAGCATTCGTCATATAACAAAATATTTGACGTTAAGCTGTATACCTGCAACATTTTCTAAAAAAATCTAGCATACTAACGTTAGCATGCTAACAAGGAGCATTCGTCATGTAACAAAATATTTGACGCTGAGCTGTATACCTGCAAAATTAACCAAAAAAGCTAGCATACTAAAGTTAGCATGCTAACAAGTAGCATTTGTCAAGTAACACAATACTTGATGCTGAGCTGTATACCTGCAAAATTAGCCAAAAAAGTTAGCATACTAACGCTAGCATGCTAACAAGTAGCATTCGTCATATAACAAAATATTTGACGCTAAGCTGTATACCTGCAAAATTTTCCAAAAAATCTAGCATACTAACGTTAGCATGCTAACAAGGAGCATTCGTCATGTAACAAAATATTTGACGCTGAGCTGTATACCTGCAAAATTAACCAAAAAAGCTAGCATGCTAACAAGTAGCATATTTGACGCTACTTCGCATGCTAATATGAAAGTGCTAACCATTAAAAAATGGTGTGCGGGCGTGAAATGGCTAGCTCTGCCTGAAGTAGTTTTCATATTTGAAGCACAAAGGGAAAGATTCCTGCCAGCACCAAATATGGTCACACAAGTGATGCTCTGCATGCGCTGTAATGCCCAGGTGAAATATGTGAGTGAAACATGTAGGTGGTCCATTCTTGTTTGGATGTTAGCATCGCTCTAATCACCCGTTTGACGGCTGCTACAGTAATATAATTACTTTATTCTTTTCTCCACTGCAGCCATTAGCGTCTCTTGGTCAGGAACCTGGGAGGCGACGCCCAAATAAGGAGATATTAGATCAAAATGAGGCTGGCTAACACTGTTAGCATGCCAGTTTGCAGCTGCGATTGTTTGGTTGATGACTTTCAAAGTAACTTTGTACGCATCTTTTGTTCATTGAACTAAGTCCTTAGTGACACGTTCTAGAAAAGAAGAATTAGCTGTGTATATATATATATATATATATATATATATATATATATATATATATATATATATATATATATATATATATCCATCCGTTTTCTATATCAGTGGTAGAAAATGGAGATATATATCCATCCATTTTCTACCGCTTGTCCCTTTCGGGGTCGTGGGGTGTGGGGGGTGCTGGAGCCTGTTGAGTGTTAAACTCTGCGACTGTTTTTTTCGGATATTGACCATGTTGGGGTTCCGGTCAGAGAACACACAGTCATCATTTGGACTCCTCCAACTTTAATGGTGCATATTGGTTTAGGTTAATTTAGTTAGTTAGTTAGTATCAGTAAACCACAAGCAAAACACCCATCAACATTTATGTCATTTAACTAAACAACAATATATATATATGCCTGTATATATGCTCAAAGTAAAAAACTAGAGACATAATATATTGCATTTCCACAATGGCATATGAGCTAGCCACATTAGCAGCAGCAATGCTATCCTTAACAGGGAGATGTTAGCTCGTAGCATTCTGACAACACAGCATCAATAATATTATTAAAACACCCCTAAATGTTACACAAACACAGTGATGTCTATTAATAAACTAAATTAGTCGTATATAATAATCAACATACTCACATCGTCAAAGACTAGAGCACCAATTAAACGTAGCAGAGAAAACAAGTCAGCACACATTAACACACGTCAAAGGGGAAGCGGAAGTGACCCCTACAGGAAGGAAGCGGAAATGACACTGTCATGAAATGCTTAAAAATAAAGTATCTGAAAACGTAGATAACATGGAGAATTCTTAAAACTATCTTTTATTTATATATATGTATGTAGATGTAGGTATATGTATGTGTATTCATACAAATATTGTTTCATTTCTGTTGAATGTTTCTCCTCCTAACATATTTTGCATGTTTCTCCCCACAAGCACGGCGTCATCACGACGGAGGAAGAACAATATTTAATCGAGCCCTTGAAGAACTTGAAGAACATGAAGAACATGTCGTCCAGCAGCCACTGGAGCCTAGAAGAAGCCCAGCAGCATGTTATTTACAAAGTGTCCGCCATCGCATCCTCGCAGGAGCAGAGTCAGGAGTCCAGCTGTGGCATTTCAGGTGAGTCAGCCTCCTTCTGGATGCTACTTCTTACCTTCAGGTCAGCCTCCATCTGGGGGCTACTTCTTACCTTCAGAAGCAGCACAACATATAGATTGTTTTTCCATTAAACTAGGAAATGCAATTTCAGTAGACATTGTGTGCCAATGGTAAAGAGCCAAAGGCAAACTGAAATGCTAAGAGTTAGCACGCTAGCTTAATAGAGTCAAGTCACAAAAAATTTAGCAAAAGAGCAAAAAAAAATTGAACATCCTAACATGCTAAAATGTTAATGATAGCATGCTTACGGTTAGCATTGGGGAAATAGTACAATATACAACACTGTGGTGTATACCTGCTAAATTAACTACAACGACCAAAATATATTTTTAAAAAATGCAGGTATCAAGTACCAAAATATGACCTTTAAAATTAGCTAAAAAATCGAGCATACTAACGTTAGCATGCTAACAAATAGCATTTGTCAAGTAACAAAATCCCTGACGCTAAGGTGTATACCTGCAAAATTAGCTAAAAAATCTAGCATACTACCGTTAGCATGCTAACATGTTAATGATAGCATGCTTACAGTTAGCATTGGGGGAAATAGTACAATATACAACACTGTGGTGTATACCTGCTAAATTAACTACAACGACCAAAATATATTTAAAAAAAAATGCAGGTATCAAGTACCAAAATATGACCTTTAAAATTAGCTAAAAAATCGAGCATACTAACGTTAGCATGCTAACAAATAGCATTTGTCAAGTAACAAAATACCTGACGCTCAGGTGTATACCTGCAAAATTAGCTAAAAAATCTAGCATACTAACGTTAGCATGCTAACATGTTAATGATAGCATGCTTACGGTTAGCATTGGGGAAATAGTACAATATACAACACTGTGGTGTATACCTGCTAAATTAACTACAACGACCAAAATATATTTTAAAAAAAATGCAGGTATCAAGTACCAAAATATGACCTTTAAAATTAGCTAAAAAATCGAGCATACTAACGTTAGCATGCTAACAAATAGCATTTGTCAAGTAACAAAATACCTGACGCTAAGGTGTATACCTGCAAAATTAGCTAAAAAATCTAGCATACTAACGTTAGCATGCTAACAAGTAGCATTCGTCAAGTAACAAAATATTTGACGTTGTGGTGTATACCTACAAAATTAGCCAAAAAAGTTAGGGTACTAACATTAGCATGCTAACATGTTAATGATACCATGCTTACAGTTAGCATTGGGGAAATAGTACAATATACAACACTGTGGTGTATACCTGCTAAATTAACTAAAACGACCAAAAAATGCAGGTATCAAGTACCAAAATATGACTGAGATGTATACCTTCAAAATTAGCTAAAAAAAATCTAGCATGCTAACGTTAGCATGCTAACAAGTAGCATTTGTCAAGTAACAAAATATCTGACACTAAGGTGTACACTTGCAAAATGATCCAAAAACTAGCGTGCTAATATTAAAAGGCTAACAATAGTGCCAAATGAGCTACGGGTAATAAAGCCTCACAGTGTGAAAGGAGAAGTTTGACATTCTAGAAGAAGAAGAAGAAGAAGAAGACGTGTCGAGATGTTGCATTTTTCACTCAAAGTGTCTCCTGTCATGGGACAAACTGGAGAAAAGAAGAAGTGATTTTTAGGTATTTGGGACAAAAGGTATGAAGCTGTCACCGCCAGGAAGCTAGCGTGTCCCGACACGTAGCATCTTCTAGATTCTTCCCAGACCATCTGGGTCATAAAGCCAAAAGGAGTCCAGCTGCTAACCCTCCATGTCCTGTATGTGCTAGCAAACACGTGTACGTGCTAGCAAACACCTCAACATGTGTACGTGCTAGCAAACACCTCAACATGTGTACGTGCTAGCAAACACCTCAACATGTATACGTGCTAGCAAACATGTGTACGTGCTAGCAAACACCTCAACATGTGTACATGCTAGCAAACATGTGTAAGTGCAGTCATGCTAGCAAACATGTGTACTTGCTAGCAAACACCTCAACACGTGTATGTGCAGTCATGCTAGCAAACATGTGTATGTACTGTATGTATGTATGTATATATACATATATGTGTATATATATATGTATGTATGTATACATATGTATGTATGTATGTATACATATGTATGTATGTATGTATACATATGTATGTATGTATGTATACATATGTATGTATGTATGTATGTATACATATGTATGTATGTATGTATGTATACATATGTATGTATGTATACATATGTATGTATGTATGTATGTATATATATGTGTGTGTGTATGTATGTATATATACATATGTGTGTGTGTATGTATGTATATATACATATGTGTGTGTGTATGTATGTATATATACATATGTGTATGTGTATGTATGTATATATACATATGTGTATGTGTATGTATGTATATATACATATGTGTATATATATGTATGTATATATACATATGTGTATATATATGTATGTATATATACATATGTGTATATATATGTATGTATATATACATATGTGTATATATATGTATGTATATATACATATGTGTATATATATGTATGTATATATACATATGTGTATATATATGTATGTATATATACATATGTGTATACATATGTATGTATGTATACATATGTATGTATGTATATATACATATATCTATATGTATGTATGTATGTTTACATATGTATATATGTATATGTATGTATGTATATGTGTATGTATGTATACATATGTATGTATGTATGTATGTATGTATATATACATGTATGTATGTATGTATATATACATGTATGTATGTATATATACATATATGTATGTATGTATGTATGTATATATACATGTATGTATGTATGTATGTATGTATATATACATGTATGTATGTATTTATGTATGTATGTATGTATGTATGTATGTATATATACATGTATGTATGTATGTATGTATATATACATGTATGTATGTATGTATGTATATATACATGTATGTATGTATGTATATATACATGTATGTATGTATGTATGTATATATACATGTATGTATGTATGTATGTATATATACATGTATGTATGTATGTATGTATGTATATATACATGTATGTATGTATGTATGTATATATACATGTATGTATGTATGTATGTATGTATATATACATGTATGTATGTATGTATGTATATATACATGTATGTATGTATGTATGTATGTATATATACATGTATGTATGTATGTATATATACATGTATGTATGTATGTATGTATGTATGTATGTATGTATGTATGTATGTATGTATGTATGTATATATACATGTATGTATGTATGTATGTATGTATGTATGTATGTATGTATGTATATATACATGTATGTATGTATATATACATGTATGTATGTATGTATATATACATGTATGTATATATACATGTATGTATGTATGTATGTATGTATATATACATGTATGTATGTATGTATGTATATATACATGTATGTATGTATGTATGTATGTATGTATATATACATGTATGTATGTATGTATATATACATGTATGTATGTATGTATACATGTATGTATGTATGTACAAACCCCGTTTCCATTTGAGTTGGGAAATTGTGTTAGATGTAAATATAAACAGAATACAATGATTTGCAAATCATTTTCAACCCATATTCAGTTGAATATGCTAGAAAGACAACATATTTGATGTTCAAACTCATAAACATTTTTTTTTTGTAAATAATCATTAACTTTAGAATTTGATGCCAGCAACACGTGACAAAGAAGTTGGGAAAGATGGCAATAAATACTGATAAAGTTGAGGAATGCTCATCAAACACTTATTCGGAACATCCCACAGGTGAACAGGCAAATTGGGAACAGGTGGGTGCCATGATTGGGTATAAAAGTAGATTCCATGAAATGCTCAGTCATTCACAAACAAGGATGGGGCGAGGGTCACCACTTTGTCAACAAATGCCTGAGCAAATTGTTGAACAGTTTAAGAAAAACCTTTCTCAAGCAGCTATTGCAAGGAATTTAGGGATTTCACCATCTACGCTCCGTAATATCATCAAAGGGTTCAGAGAATCTGGAGAAATCACTGCACGTAAGCAGCTAAGCCCGTGACCTTCAATCCCTCAGGCTGTACTGCGTCAACAAGGGACATCAGTGTGTAAAGGATATCACCACATGGGCTCAGGAACACTTCAGAAACCCACTGTCAGTAACTACAGTTGGTCGCTACATCTGTAAGTGCAACTTAAAACTCTCGTATGCAAGGCGAAAACCGTTTATCAACAACACCCAGAAACGCCGTCGGCTTCGCTGGGCCTGAGCTCATCTAAGATGGACTGATACAAAGTGGAAAAGTGTTCTGTGGTCTGGCGAGTCCACATTTCAAATTGTTTTTGGAAACTGTGGACATCGTGTCCTCCGGACCAAAGAGGAAAAGAACCATCCAGATTGTTCTAGGCGCAAAGTGTAAAAGGCAGCATGTGTGATGGTATGGGGGTGTATTAGTGCCCAAGACATGGGTAACTTACACATCTGTTGGTACATGCTGAAAGGTACATACAGCTTTTGGAGCAACATATGTTGCCATCCAAGCAACGTTACCATGGACGCCCCTGCTTATTTCAGCAAGACAATGCCAAGCCACGTGTTACATCAACGTGGCTTCATAGTAAAAGAGTGCGGGTACCAGACTGGCCTGCCTGTAGTCCAGACCTGTCTCCCATTGAAAATGTGTGGCGCATTATGAAGCCTAAAAACGGAGACCCCCGGACTGTTGACACACACACACACACCCACACACACACACACACACACACATATATACATACATATTATACTGTATATATACACACACACACACATATATATATATATATATATATATATATATATATATATATATATATATATATATATATATATATATATATATATATATATATATATATATACACATTTATCCAACTAGTTATAAAGTGTGTTGTATTCGATTAATCGAACAAACTCATCGATAGATTAAAAACATTTAAGCTCTGCGTTTTGATTAAAGACGTGTAGCGAAGCTTGATTTTGATTGTATTTCACTTTTCACTGTGGCGTGACAGTGCCCCCCCCCAAAATGACTTAAGTAAGCAGTTTTACTGAGTGACTGTGCCCCCCTAAAATGACTTAAGTAAGCAGTTTTACTGAGTGACTGTGCCCCCCACTAAAATGACCTAAGTAAGCAGTTTTACTGAGTGACAGTGCCCCACCCTAAAATGACTTAAGTAAGCAGTTTTACTGAGTGACTGAGCCCCCCACTAAAATGACTTAAGTAAGCAGTTTTACTGAGTGACTGTGCTCCCCCCTAAAATGACTTAAGTAAGCAGTTTTACTGAGTGACAGTGCCCCCCCCTAAAATGACTTAAGTAAGCAGTTTTACTGAGTGACTGTGCCCCCCACTAAAATGACCTAAGTAAGCAGTTTTACTGAGTGACAGTGCCCCCCCACTAAAATGACTTAAGTAAGCAGTTTTACTGAGTGACTGTGCCCCCCACTAAAATTACCTAAGTAAGCAGTTTTACTGAGTGACTGTGCCCCGCCCTAAAATGACTTAAGTAAGCAGTTTTACTGAGTGACTGTGCCCCCCACTAAAATGACTTAAGTAAGCAGTTTTACTGAGTGACAGTGCCCCCCCCTAAAATGACTTAAGTAAGCAGTTTTACTGAGTGACAGTGCCCCCCCCTAAAATGACTTATGTAAGCAGTTTTACTGAGTGACTGTGCCCCCCACTAAAATGACTTAAGTAAGCAGTTTTACTGAGTGACAGTGCCCCCCCTAAAATGACTTAAGTAAGCAGTTTTACTGAGTGACAGTGCCCCCCCCTAAAATGACTTAAGTAAGCAGTTTTACTGAGTGACAGTGCCCCCCACTAAAATGACTTAAGTAAGCAGTTTTACTGAGTGACAGTGCCCCCCACTAAAATGACACAAGTAAGCAGTTTTACTGAGTGACTGTGCCCCCCCTAAAATGACGCAAGTATGCAGTTTTACTGAGTGACAGTGCCCCCCACTAAAATGACGCAAGTAAGCAGTTTTACTGAGTGACTGTGCCCCCACTAAAATGACTTAAGTAAGCAGTTTTACTGAGTGACAGTGCCCCCCCCTAAAATGACTTAAGTAAGCAGTTTTACTGAGTGACAGTGCCCCCCACTAAAATGACTTAAGTAAGCAGTTTTACTGAGTGACAGTGCCCCCCCCTAAAATGACTTAAGTAAGCAGTTTTACTGAGTGACAGTGCCCCCCACTAAAATGACTTAAGTAAGCAGTTTTACTGAGTGACAGTGCCCCCCACTAAAATGACACAAGTAAGCAGTTTTACTAAGTGACTGTGCCCCCCCTAAAATGACGCAAGTATGCAGTTTTACTGAGTGACAGTGCCCCCCACTAAAATGACTTAAGTAAGCAGTTTTACTGAGTGACAGTGCCCCCCACTAAAATGACACAAGTAAGCAGTTTTACTGAGTGACTGTGCCCCCCACTAAAATGACTTAAGTAAGCAGTTTTACTGAGTGACAGTGCCCCCCACTAAAATGACGCAAGTAAGCAGTTTTACTGAGTGACTGTGCCCCCACTAAAATGACTTAAGTAAGCAGTTTTACTGAGTGACTGT
>NC_084738.1:80140761-80150761 GCF_033978785.1 Entelurus aequoreus | reverse complement strand
TCAGGCTAGAAAGACTCCTGGCTGCATGGAGATGGCCTAAAAATAGTTTACTTTTTAAAAATAGGTTCTCTAAAACTTAAGAAAATTGAAGAAAATATCGATTTTTGAAAAGTCAATTTAGAATCGGGATGAATTAGAATCAGGATTTGGCTGCTACGATTCCATTTTTTTGTGCATCCCTAAAAGCTAGTTTGTTCCAAGGTCGAGATGGCCAAGAATGGAAGAGCACAAATAAAATCGAGTCACATCTGAATCTACAAATCTAAATCTAAATCACAAATAAAATTGATTCACATCTAAATCTAAAAATCTAAATCACAAATAAAATCGATTCACGTCTAAATCTAAAAATCTAAATCTAAATCACAAATAAAATCGATTTACATCTAAATCTAAAAATATAAATCTAAATCACAAATTAAATCGATTCACATTTAAAACTAAAAATCTAAATCTAAATCACAAATAAAACCGATTTACATCTAAAAATCTAGATGTAAATCACAAAAAAATGTATTCGCATCTAAATCTAAATCTAAATCACAAATAAAATAGATTTAAATTTAAATCTAAAAACCTAAATCACAAATAAAATCGATTCACATCTAAATCTAAAAATCTAAATCTAAATTGTAATATATACTATCAGACTGCGTGGTCGCTAGTAGTGGCTTTCAGTAGGCCTTTAAATCACCTCCTAAAACATTTTTACTACCAGCGTGAGAGTTTACTCTCTTTTCTTTTCTGTATTTATTCTATTTATTCTATTTGGAGTTAAATGTCAACTGTGTCAATGTTCCTGCAGCCCAACCTGGAGATCAACCACCATGCCGACAAGTCCCTGGACAGTTTCTGCAAATGGCAGAAGTCCATCTTGTCCCATCACAGCGACGGCAACAGCATCCCCGAGAACGGCATGGCTCACCACGACAACGCCGTGCTCATCACACGGTGAGGGAGCGGGGGTGAGGGAGAGAGGGAGTGAGGGGGTGAGGGGGGACATGAAGACAGCCAAACATTGTGTGGTTATCTGCCGTGTTGTTGCCAGGACACTTTGACTTCAGCGTGTTGGCGGGAGGATGATGTTGCTATTTCTAGTGATGTCACACTGCAAACATTCCATCTCTTTATCCACATCTGTACTGATACCACTCTGAATACTATCCACATCTGTACTGATACCACACTGAATACTATCCACATCTGTACTGATACCACTCTGAATACTATCCACATCTGTACTGATACCACTCTGAATACTATCCACATCTGTACTGATACCACACTGAATACTATCCACATCTGTACTGATAGCACACTGAATACTATCCACATATGTACTGAAACCACTCTGAATACTATCCACATCTGTACTGATACCACTCTGAATACTATCCACATCTGTACTGATACCACACTGAATACTATCCACATCTGTACTGATAGCACACTGAATACTATCCACATCTGTACTGATACCACTCTGAATACTATCCACATCTGTACTGATACCACTCTGAATACTATCCACATCTGTACTGATACCACTCTGAATACTATCCACATCTGTACTGATACCACACTGAATACTATCCACATCTGTACTGATACCACACTGAATACTAGCCACATCTGTACTGATACCACACTGAATACTATCCACATCTGGATCCATCATCAAACCAAGTGACAGACCACCTTAAATGACGTGAAGGGCCACCTTAAATGACGTGAAGGGCCACCTTAAATGACGTGTCAGACCACGTCAAACGATGTGGAAGACCACGTTTAATGATGTGAAAGACCACAATAAAATGACATGAAAGGCCACATTAAATGACGTGTCAGACCACGTCAAATGATGTGAAAGACCACAATAAAATTACATGAAAGGCCACTTTAAATGACATGTCAGACCACATCAAATGATGTGGAAGACCACGTTTAATGATGTGAAAGACCACAATAAAATTACATGAAAGGCCATTTTAAATGGCATGTCGGATCACATCAGATGTGAAGTGAAGTGAATTACATTTATATAGCGCTTTTTCTCAAGTGACTCAAAGCGCTTTACATAGTGAAACCCAATATCTAAGTTACATTCAAACCAGTGTGGGTGGCACTGGGAGCAGGTGGGTAAAGTGTCTTGCCCAAGGACACAACGGCAGTGACTAGGATGGCGGAAGCGGGGATCGAACCTGCAACCCTCAAGTTGCTGGCACGGCCGCTCTACCAACCGAGCTATACCGCCCAGATGATGTGGAAGACCACATGAAATAACATGAAAGGCCACAATTTAAATAATGTAAAAAGCGACTTAAATGACGTAAAAGGCCAAATTAGATGGCATAAAAGGCAACTTAAATGACGTAAAAGGCCACTTAAATTACGTGAAAGGCCACTTTAAATGACGTAAAAAATGACATTAAATGTTTTAAAAGGCCACTTTAAATTATGTAATAGGCCACATCAAATCAATCAATCAATCAATGTTTATTTATATAGCCCTAAATCATACGTGTCTCAAAGGGCTGTACAAGCCACAACGACATCCTCCCATTTACACATGATGTAAAAGGCCAATTCAAATGATGTAAAAGGCAAATTTAAATTATGTAAAAGGCCACTTTAAATGATGTAAAAGGCTAGTTTGAATGATGTAACAGGCCACTTTAAATGATGTAAAAAGCCACTTAAATGACGTAAAAGGCCACACAAATTATGTAAAAGGCTACACAAATGATGTAAAAAGCCACTTAAATGACGTAAAAGGCTACACAAATGATGTAAAAGGCTACACAAATTATGTCAAAGGCCACACAAATGATGTAAAAGACAGTGATGTAAAAGGCCGCCTTAAAGGATGTAAGAGGCCGCTTAAAGGTTGTAAAAGGCCGCATTAAAGGATGTAAAAGACCACGTTAAAGGATGTAAAAGACCACGTTAAAGGATGTAAAAGACCACATTAAATTATGTAAAAGGCTACATAAATGATGTGAAAGGCCATTTCAAAGAATGTAAAAGGCCACCTTAATGATGCAAAAGCCCACATTAATGATGCAAAATCCCACAGTAAAGGATGTAAAAGACCATATTAAATGATGTAAAAGGCCACATTAAATGATGTAAAAAGCCACACAAATGATGTAAAAGAACACATTAAATGATATAAAAGGCCACGCAAATGATGTAAAAGAACACATTAAATGATGTAAAAGGCCACATAAATGATGTAAAAGAACACATTAAATGATGTAAAAGGCCACATTAAAAGATGTAAAAAGCCGCATCAAATGATGTAAAAGGTTGTGATGTAAAAGGCCGTTTTGAATGATGTAAAAGGCCGCTTAAATGATGTAAAAGGCCGCTTAAATGATGTAAAAGGCCGCTTAAATGATGTAAAAGGCCGCTTAAATGATGTAAAAGGCCACTTAAATGATGTAAAAGGCCATATTAAATTATGTAAAAGGCAGTTTTAAATGATGTAAAAGGCCACTTAAATGATGTAAAAGGCCACTTAAATGATGTAAAAGGCCACTTAAATGATGTAAAAGGCCACTTAAATGATGTAAAAGGCCGCTTAAATTATGTAAAAGGCTATATTAAATTATGTAAAAGGCTATATTAAATTATGTAAAAGGCTATATTAAATTATGTAAAAGGCAGTTTCAAATGATGTAAAAGGCCACTTAAATGATGTAAAAGGCCACTTTAAATGATGTAAAAGGCCACTTAAATGATGTAAAAGGCCAATTTAAAAGATGTAAAAAGCCGGATTAGATGATGTAAAAAACCGGATTAAATTATGTAAAAGGCCGGATTAAATTATGTAAAAGGACACTTTAAATGGTGTAAAAGGCCGAATTAAATTATGTAAAAGGCCGGATTAAATGATGTATAAAGCCAAATTAAAAGATTTAAAAGGCCGGATTAAATGATGTAAAAGGCCACTTTAATGATGTAAAAGGCTATATTAAATTATGTAAAAGTCAGTTTTAAATGATGTAAAAGGCCGAATTAAATGATGTAAAAGACAGGCTTAAATGATGTAAAAGGCCGGATTAAATGATGTATAAAGCCAAATTAAAAGATGTAAAAGGCCACTTTAAATTATGTAAAAGGCCAAATAAAAGATGTAAAAGTCCGGATTAAATGATGTAAAAGTCCAAATTAAATTATGTAAAAGGCCAGTTTAATGATGTAAAAGGCCACATAAATGATGTAAAAGGCCAAATAAAAGATGTAAAAGGCCGGTTTAAATGATGTAAAAGGCCAAATTAAATGATGTAAAAGGCCACTTTAATGATGTAAAAGGCCATTTTAATGATGTAAAAGGCCAAATAAAAGATGTAAAAGGCCGGTTTAAATGATGTAGAAGGCCAAATAAAAGATGTAAAAGGCCGGGTTAAATGATGTAAAAGGCCGGATTAAATGATGTAAAAGGCCAAATTCAATTATGTAAAAGGCCACTTTAATGATGTAAAAGGCCACATTAAATGATGTAAAAGGCCAAATTAAAAGATGTAAAAGGCCGGATTAATGATTTAAAACCACATTAAATGAAGTTTGGGGCCAGGTCAGGCTGCCTGGCCTTGAGTTTGACATGTTCCTTTAAATGTGAAATCCCTCACAAGGTTTAGAGAAAAGACAAGTCAGTTGCCAACAAAACGCTTTCAAGATGGCGGTCGCACACGAAGGCCACTTCAAATTTGCCGTGGTCTAGGTTTGGTTTTTGTAAAAGATGAAAAACTTTAGCAGATGGATGATGCATGGTGCACCATGACAGCAGATGGATGATGCATGACAGCAGATGGATGATGCATGGTGCACCATGACAGCAGATGGATGATGCATGGTGCACCATGACAGCAGATGGATGATGCATGGTGCACCATGACAGCAGATGGATGATGCATGGTGCTCCATGACAGCAGATGGATGATGCATGGTGCACCATGACAGCAGATTAGTGGCGGCACGAGACTGGCAGGGTCCACGGTCTTTGTCCTCTGTGTGCCCACTCAACTACTGTATATAATAACATGTCTCTCACCTGTGCTGCAGGTACGACATCTGCACCTACAAAAACAAGCCCTGTGGAACCTTAGGTGAGTGGGGGACTGTTTCTACGTGACACTCGCATGTTAGCAACAACACGCTGGCTGAGCATATTCACCGAGGAGAAACAAAAGGATCAAATTTACAGCTCTCACGTCTGGATCTTTTAATTGAAGACGTGTAGCGAAGCCTTATTTAAAACAAAAAACAAAACAAAAAACACTGCTCAGTTGTCTGTGTCAAAATACAGTGTATACTTTTACGCTAATGCCTCTCACGCCCCCCCCAAAGTGAACGTTTATTTGTCTTTGTCAAAATACAATATACACTATTGCGCTAATGCCTCTCACGCCCCCCGAAGTGAACGTTTATTTATTTTTCTGTGTCAAAATACAGTACACATTATTACGCTAATGGCTCTCACTTCCCCCCACAAAGTGAACGTTAATATTTTTGTTTGTGTCAAAATACAGTGTACACTATTACGCTAATGCATCTCACGCCCCCCCCAAAGTGAATGTTTATTTATTTATCTGTGTCAAAATACAGTATACACTATTGCGCTAATGCCTCTCATGCCCCCCGAAGTGAACGTTTGTTTTTCTGTGTCAAATTACAGTATACGCTATTACACTAATGCCTCTCACGCCCCCCCACAAAGTGAACCTTTATTTATTTGTCTCTGTCAAAATACAGTATACATTATTGCGCTAATGCCTCTCACGCCCCTCCAAAGTGAACGTTTATTTATTTGTCTGTGTCAAAATACAGTGTACACTATTACGCTAATGCCTCTCACACTCCCACAAAGTGAATGCTTATTTGTGTGTGTCAAAATACAGTATACACTATTACACTAATGCCTCTCACGCCCCCCCCAAAGTGAACGTTTATTTGTTTGTTTGTGTCAAAATACTGTATACGCTATTACGCTAATGCCTCTCACACCCCCCCAAAGTGATCGTTTATTTGTCTGTGTCAAAATACAGTATACACTATTGCGCTAATGCCTCTCACGTCTCCCCCCCCAAGTGAACGTTTATTCATTTTTCTGTGTCAAAATACAGTATACAGTACATTATTACGCTAATGCCTCTCATGCCCCCCCAAAGCTAACGTTTATTTGTCTTTGTCAAAATACAATATACACTACTGCGCTAATGCCTCTCACGCCCCCTGAAGTGAACGTTTATTTATTTTTCTGTGTCATAATACAGTACACATTATTACGCTAATGCCTCTCACGCCCCCCCACAAAGTGAACATTTATTTTTTTGTCTGTGTCAAAATACAGTGTACACTATTACGCTAATGCCTCTCACGCCCCCCCAAAGTGAACATTTATTTATTTGTATGTGTTAAAATACAGTATATGCTTTTACGCCAATACCTCTCACGCCCCCCAAAGTGAACGTTTGTTTATTTTTCTGTGTCAAAATACAGTATATGCTTTTACGCCAATGCCTCTCACGCCCCCCAAAGTGAACGTCTATTTATTTTTCTGTGTCAAAATACAGTATATGCTTTTACGCCAATGCCTCTCACGCCCCCCAAAGTGAACGTTTATTTATTTTTCCATGTCAAAATACAGTATACACTATTACGCCAATGCCTCTCACGCCCCCCCACAAAGTGAACATTTATTTATTTGTCTGTGTCAAAATACAGTGTACACTATTGCGCTAATGCCTCTCAACCCCCCCCCCCCCCTCAAGCGAACCTTTATTTATTTGTCTGTGTCAAAATACAGTATACATTATTGCGCTAATGCCTCTCACGCCCCCCCGCCCCCAGCCTTCTTGTTTGAGTAGCACAGGCCTAAAGTCACGGATGATTATGATGAAAAAGTCATTTCGCAGCGGGGGGGCGTGTTAGCAGCAGTTTAGCACCTCCAACCTGGGCGTCCATGTTGGCCCAGCAGGAGGCCCTGCAGGCACCACAGTATATCTGGCAGGTAATGTCCTGACACATTGACCACATTCGTCACATTCCCCCGCTCGCTTTAAGTGCATCTGCTCGCCGTCCTCGTCCGTGTCCCCCCCCCGCCCCCATCTCCTGCCCCCCTTCACCTTGTCGGGGGATCATGCTCCAGGGGTCAGATCGCTGACCTTTGGGGTCGCGGAGTAATCACGGGGCTGGAGATAATACACAGTCCGAACCGGTGTTAACAAAACAACTCTGACACACGCACACACACACACACGCACACACACACACACACACGCGCACACACACATACACAGAGACACGCACACACACATTCTTGCAAGTAATGGCAGAGTAGCCGCCCTCCTTCCTTCTTTCTTCACCTTCAGGCTCCTCTCCTCCTGATCTGCGAGTCTATTCTTGTTGAGCCTCTTAGCAAAGAGGATACAAAAGGCCGCGCCGCTTTTAGCCGCCGCACAGCAGGGAGTCCGTGCAAACATGGCAGGGTGTGTGTGTGTGTGTGTGTGTGTGTGTCTGTCCAGCGTCTCCCACTACGAGGCCGTTCAATTTAAAGGGATTGTGCAGGCGAAATACAAACATCAGCAAACAAAGACCAACAGCAACTCACTCACCGAGTACTTTTAGCATCACAACTTCTGCTGCCTGCAACACTTTTTATAAGAATGAATAATACTCACTTTTTAAATGTGCCCAAGTTTGCATGATGTAACACTTTGCAACACAAGTTGGCATCTCATCACTCATTTTGTACTCACGTATGCATTATCATCTATTTATATATACATATGTGCATATATATATATATATCTATATATGTGTATATATTAAGGGTGTAACGGTACGTGTATTAGTATCGAACCATTTCGGTACGGGGGATTCGGTTCGGTTCGGAGTTTCCACAGGGACATATTAAGTAGCGTACCACACGTTGTGTAAACAATGCACACCGAGGCACAACACGCTGCATGCTAGCAATGACCGGGCTACTACAAAATGCAAAAAAGAAAGAAGACCCTCCTGCCTCGTTAAGATCTCCCGTTTGGGAACATTTCGGCGTTTTGCGGTGCGATACAACCAGTGACGTGCAGTCAGGGGAGGCAGGTGAGGCGGGGGCCTCACGTGCCACCATGGAAAGAAAAAAAATGTAAAAAGAAAAAAAAAAGAATTAAATTGTTATATGCATCCAGTGATTATACTATAAAGTTATTTTTCATTTAACTTCACCAGTTTTAGAATATTTTTAATCAAAATCGCTGAATTTTCACATTTGCCGTTCAAATACTGAGAAGAGACTTGCGGTGAGTCACCAGCCAGTTGAGCCTCGCCATGGATTGCGCAATGACTCGGCTAATTGCTGGCCTGCTGTGCAGTGAGACCGTATTGCTATATGAATTATATTATACATTTCCACAGTTTAGTTAGCTGAGGTATATAATGTACAGTGTATTTTGTCGACAACTGTATGTGTGTAACGTATTTCTTGTGCTGAGCGATCATAAAACTGCTGCAAAAGACGCACTGGCTGAGGCTGGCAGTAATCCCGCCTCCTGGTGGTAGAGAATGCACCCCCGCCGTAGAATGCACCCCCTGACGGGAGTGTTATATCAACTAAAGCCCACACTTAAAATTTTTCACGTGCAAGATTGAATCTATTTAAAGTTATTTAATAAGAAGCCAAAAAGTGCAAAAACAATAATGTTCATGTTGGAGGAGTTGTGAATGACCGCAGGGCCACAACATTAGGTACACCTGCAGACTGCAGCACGGATTTCATATTTCATTCATTCACAACTCCTCCAACATTGTTTTTGCACTTTTTGGCTTCTCATTAAATAACTTTTTTAAATAGATTCAATCTTGCACGTGGAAAGTTTAAGTGTGGGCTTTAGTTGATATAACACTCCCGTCAGGGGGTGCATTAATCCAGCACAACAGCGGCGCATGGACTTCATTTATAAGTAGAGGTAAGACCATAATAAGGTTTTTTTTTATTAAATGTGCTTTTGTGTGTGCTACAGTTTGTATGTTTAAAGTTAAGTTAAAGTACCAATGATTGTCACACACACACTAGGTGTGGTGAAATTTGTCCTCTGCATTTGACCCATCCCCTTGATCACCCCCTGGGAGGTGAGGGGAGCAGTGGCCAGTAGCGGCGCCGCGTCCGGGAATAATTTTTGGTGATTTAACCCCCAATTCCAACCCTTAATGCTGAGTGCCAAGCAGGGAAGAATGCTGGTATGAGCTTTTAAACATAACCCGTTAACTGCTGCCAATCAAATGGTGAATAAGATACTCTTTAGGGTTCATATGTTTGTAAATCTGACTGTGATTAAGTCAGTGCCTCACCTGCCATGAACCTCACAGCACGTCACTGGATACAACAATGGATAACATCGCTTCAACGAAGAGAAAGACGAGCGTGGTGCGAACACCGCATTCAAGCAGCCTCTCCTCGGCGAGTCAGGCAGGGCTAAAACAATAACAAATGTTTTTGTAGCAGCAGATTTAAGACCATGTTGGGTTAAAAACTAGATTTTGAGCCACTTCTATGGTGGAGGAACAATGAGGCCATACTGCCAAGTGAGCCAGGCACTACCTGGAGACATTGGAACTGCAAGCAGGTCTGCTCTTTCTGCACACAATGTGGATAAACTGGCACAAAACATGAAGATTGAGTGAAAGTCACCAGGGTTAAAGGCTGGGGGGGAAAAAGAAAAGTTAATCTGAGGCTGAGTTGACTTGAAACTGTTTAATGTTGCACTTTTTATATGTAGAAGAAAAGTTTTGTCATTTTATTTAATCTGAGCAACAACTTGAAGCAGTTTAATGTTGCACTTTATATGTAGAAAGGTTTTGTTAAGAAACCAATTCTGAGCCTCATCTTATTTAGTTTTTATTTGATATATGTTGACCACATGAACCCTGGCAATGGACCCTGTGTGTATATGTATGTTATTGTTATGTGTGTATGTGTGTGTGTATATGTATGTTA
>NC_084738.1:80128261-80138261 GCF_033978785.1 Entelurus aequoreus | reverse complement strand
ATATATATTTTCTTCATGACAGATTTTCGGGCGCGGCGGCTCCTATGTTTCCTTCCTTGGCCGGATGGAGACGTGCAAACCTCGCTCTTTTCCATCGTACCCACCAGTGCAGCGTCCGGGCCAAAACCTCACTCTCGACCAGGCTTTTCTAACTTATGTGGTGTGGTCTCTTCAACCAAGAAAATAAAACCAAAAACTGGGCCGGTGAGGCGCGTTTCCATTAAAGTCTTTTCATGAGCCAATACCGCGGCAGCTGGGCAAAAAGTGTCAATTCATATGAAATCAAAGTATATCAAAGGAATGGTAGGGAGTGCATAAACGTGAAAGAAAACTCTTATTTTCATTCGTCAAATTGTTTCTTTGCCACATAATTTCCACGGAAACGATTAAATACCACAAACTAACGGCAGTTAATTCAAAAAGGAACAAAAATAGCCAGCATGTGATGCTAAGCTCAGCCCTCCCTTTCTTAGCTGAGCTCAGTGGTTGTCAAACTTTTGGGACCACCTCAGGAAACACTTGGCTCGCCACCGTAATTACATTCAAATACAGTAGCGTAGTAGGCCTAAGTATTCATTAAAAACACCACTTTAACATTACACAGAGTTTGATCAGTAACACTGTGTTTAAATATTTAATTAAGTGATTCTTTGGAGCTTTAACTCGGGCCCAATCAGCAGAAAGCTGCAAAATGTTATTTTTCGGCTGTCCTTTGATGCATTTTTGAAGCCCTTCATTTGCACAAAAACTAACCAAATTTTGCAAGCGCGTCAGGTATGGCAAAAGATAAGTATATTTTGGGTGTCCTGAACACGAAATTTTAAAATTTACACCATACCGCCCCCGTGAATTTTTTTTTAGCAAATATATTTAATATTTATTTTCGGACACATTAACATTACAAAGAGTTTGAACAGTAACACTGTGTTTGACTATTTAATTAAGTGATTCTTTGGAGCTTTAACTAGGGCCCGAGCAGCAAAAAGCTGCGAAATTGTATTATTCGTCTCTACTTTGATGCATTTTTGAGGCCCCTAACTTGCACGAAAACTCACCAAATTTTGCAAGCGCGTCAGGTATGGCAAATCGGGTGGAAATTTAAAAATTGACTCCCTAGCGCCCCCGTGAAAATTTGCAAACCAGATTCTTGCGTTGTCACGAAAATCGACGGAGACATCCGTCATGACAGGACTGTCAGGCTCAAACACTGATGACATCTATTAAACAAGACCAGAAGCAAGGAATTAAACAGAGACAGAATTCAATTTAGCTGAATCGAGGAGAAACGCTGATTACATGGCAACAGCTGTTTCTAAGGGAGGGGGGTCGTAAACAGCCATCGCCTTTGGTTACAAAACAGTTCAAAGAAAAGGTCGTAAAACAGTTCAAAGAAAAGGTGCCTGGAGCTTGCGTCATGTCCTGCTTCCTCTCCGCTTTGTAGCTCTCGGGTCAAGATAAAATCTTCCTGTGGATTACAATAGAAGAAAGAAACCGACGCCCTCATGTCGCTTCCCATCCTACACAGTGGAGTTTTACAAGCCTTCTGCTTGGTAGGATCAGAGAGACAGCCTTTGTCCTCTCGCAGGGCGAGCTGAACTCAATGTAACACAAAGTTTTGTGATAACTTAGATACAATTATTCTGACAAGGACGCACGTAAAAATCTCAAGAAAATCCGTCTCGGTTTCTGTCGGCCATTTTTTAGGGTAAAAACCGGGGTCATTTTTTAATTAACTCCTCCTAGGGACTTAGACCAAATGAGTTGCGGTTAAAGTACCAATACCAGCAAGAAGGACGATGATAAATTGCGAAGGAATTTTGTATACGCCACAGGATGGGGGCGTGGCATGGCGCCTAACTTTGCCGCTAAGAAGGGCGCTCAATAGAATAGAATGGACTTTATTGTCATTATATTTGCATATATACATATACTGTATACATATTGCTATTAGGGAAACCAATGCAAAGCGAAACTAACCTGATCAGGGTGTAAACAAAAGGCAATGCTGGAGAACAGCAAAAACTTACGGGTAAAAAAAACACAATGTTTCAATACACACAGGCTAGCAGCAAAGGCTCAACTTAAATAGCCGTGATTAGTAAATGAAAACAGCTCTGACGAGAAGACGCTC
This sequence comes from Entelurus aequoreus, assembly GCF_033978785.1. NCBI lineage: Eukaryota > Metazoa > Chordata > Actinopteri > Syngnathiformes > Syngnathidae > Entelurus > Entelurus aequoreus. The sequence continues at coordinate 80,136,130 of NC_084738.1, read as the reverse complement.
AGAGGCAGGAGTGAAACAGGAACACACACAAAAACGGTAAAAACCACCAAAATAAGAGCGCAGAACCGGAACTAAGACACCAGACACAGGGAAAACACCAACAAAGTCTATACAAGTTATGATGTGCTGTGACAGATCATGACAGTCAGTATTTATACCAAGTTGTCCAAACTGCGGCCCAAAGACCAAGTGCGGCCAACCGGTGTCTTGGATTTGGCCCTCGAGACGGTACGGGTTCAAAGGGCGGTCTGGCGGTTAGATAGATGTCAATTTGTCTTGTCCTGGGGACAACATGAGTAACTCAGTTTGAAGTGGGCTTTCTTGAAATCAAGTGCACAGCATTTACTTGCATGACCCAACCCAAACAACCTTCCCTAGTCATGGCGCAGAAAAAAAATAAAATGTCAACCAGCACAAAACGTCAACAAACATGGTCACACGTAACACGACACACTGAACTTTGTGGATTTTATTTTTTTAAGTCCAATCAGCATAGAAAATTGAAATTACACCCATTTAAAGGCATTGCAAGGCATAATGGGAAAAATGCAAAACACTCTACACATTCAAAACTTCCGTCCCAGATGCTCCGATTGCGCTAAAAATGTTTGATTCGAGCAGCAAAATGCTTGAAGGCCCTGTTGAAACTACTTTGTTTAATAATAATAATAATAATCATTGTTGCAAACACGTCCAATCCGGAGAAAAATCTGATATTTTTTGGGCCCTCAACTGAAAGAAATGGCTTTCTAGCGCCACTTTTAAAATTGGAAAAATTGGAAAATCCCCGGTGGCGGATCTGGCGGTCAGATAGATGTCAATTTGTCTTGTCCTGTGGACGACATCCGTTTGAAGTGGGCTTTCGTGAAATCAAGTGCACAGCATTCACTTGTATGACCCAATCCAAACAACCTTCCCGAGTCATGGCACGGGAAAAAACTAATTTCAACCTGTGCAAAACGTCAACAAACAGGGTCACACGTAACACGACACACTGAACTTTGTGGATTTTATTTTAAAAAAGTCCAATCAGCATAGAAAATTTAAATGACACCCGTTTAAAGGCTTTGCAAGGCATGATGGGAAAAATGCAACAAACTCTCCACATTCAAAACTTCCGTCTAAGATGCTCCGATGGTGCTAAAAATGTTTGATTCGAGCAGCAAAATGCTTGAAAGCCCTGTTGAAACTACTTTGTTTAATAATAATAATAATAATAATAACCATTGTTGCAAACACGTCCAATCCGGAGAAAAATCTGATATTTTTGGGGCCCCCGGCCCTCAACTGAAAGAAATGGCTTTCTAGCGGCACTTTTAAAATTGGAAAAATCCGAAAATCCCCGATGGCAGGTCTGGCGGTCAGATAGATGTCAATTTGTCTTGTCCTGTGGACGACATCAATTTGAAGTGGGCTTTCGTGAAATCAAGTGCACAGCATTCACTTGTATGACCCAATCCAAACAACCTTCCCTAGTCATGGCACAGGAAAAAACTAATTTCAACCTGTGCAAAACGTCAACAAACATGGTCACACGTAACACGACACACTGAACTTTGTGGATTTTATTTTTAAAAAGTCCAATCAGCATAGAACATTGAAATGACACCCGTTTAAAGGCATTGCAAGGCATGATGGGAAAAATGTAACAAACTCTCCACATTCAAAACTTCCGTCCAAGATGCTCCGATTGTGCTAAAAATGTTTGATTCGAGCAGCAGAAAGCTTGAAGGCCCTGTTGAAACTACTTTATTTAATAATAATAATAATCATCATTTTTGCAAACACGTCCAATCCAAACAACCTTCCCTAGTCATGGCGCGAAAAAAACAAAACCATTTTCAACCAGCACAAAAAGTCAACAAACATGGTCACACGTAACACGACACGCTGAACTTTGTGGATATTATTAAAAAAAGTCCAACCAGCGAAGGAATTTTGCCTTCGCCATAAGATGTGGGCGTGGCCTGGCGCCAAACTTTGATCTGATGGCTCGCCACAAAACTATCAACATTTATAACTTGGCTGCACAAAGTCAGATCTCGATCAAACTTGGTAGAAATGACGACGATCACACCCTGAAGTGCCGGGTGGGTCGGTAACTGTCGGTACCCCTTCATGGTGGGCGGAGCCTGGCGGCGAGAACCGGTCCTCGCCATCAATGATCAAACTGCCGTTACTTCACTGTAGATGATCAGATCTCCTTCCAAACGGATCATGACTCGACATCGCCCCCGTGTGGCGGAAAATGATATTGCACGTGCTCCCGTCTTTCGGAAATGTTTGATGGCGGGCAGCTTTAATTGTAGTAGCGTTTAAAAGGCAAGGAATGAGCAAGTTGTTGTATTTTACTGTCATTTAAAAAAAATGTATTTTCATTTTCTGGTCCAGGCTTGGCCTCCGTGGCCGGAATGTGCGAGCCGGAGCGGAGTTGCAGCATCAACGAAGACATAGGCCTGGGTTCTGCCTTCACCATCGCACACGAGATTGGCCACAAGTACGTGCGACCTTGTTGACGGTACCAGGTTCTAACATCCTTTAGAAGCCACCTCAGAAACCACTTGGCTCTCTGAGTACCACCACAATGACAACATTCAAATATAGTAGCATAGTAGGCCTAAGTAGTCATTAAAAACAAGTATTTTTCATATTTTGGGCCACTGCAACATTACACGCAGTTTGAACAGTAACACTGTTTGGATATGAAAATATAAAACACTGTACTTTCATCAAATGTTGTTTTTTTGGAGTACCCCTAAATGGTGCCAGTGGCGCACGTACCACAGTTTTAAACTTTCAACTCTCTTTATTGTTTAAAAAAATGGTCACATGATCACTTGTTACCAGGCAGACTTTGTGGAGCACAATTGCTTGTGCCCAATAGGCTGACCGGGGGGCGGGGAAATGCCTTAGCAAGCCACGCCCACTAGGCAGTAGAATTGATTCCCGTGTCTGAATTATAAAACACTGAATTTTTTACGCAGAATTTTTCATCTCGTACATTTTGCTACCACATTTTTTCAGCGTTTCTTGAAAAGTTCCCAAAATTTAAAAAAAAATTCCCTCGCAATAAAATTCAGCGTCAAATGTTTTTTTGGTAGTAAGACAAAGAAGAACCTCCACAGAATGAGTCCTCCTCTGTATTCATTATAAAATGACCCAGATAAAATGACCCAGAATGACACCTCCTCTGTATTCATTATAAAATGACCCAGCATGAGTCCTCTTCTGTATTCATTATAAAATGACCCTCCATAGATTGAGTCCTCCTCTGTATTCATTAGAAAATGACCCTCCACAGAATGAGTCCTACTCTGTATTCATTATAAAATGACCCAGAATGAGTCCTCTGTATTCATTATAAAATGACCCAGAATGAGTCCTCCTCTGTATTCATTATAAAATGACCCAGAATGAGTCCTCCTCTGTATTCATTATAAAATGACCCAGAATGAGTCCTCCTCTGTATTCTTTATAAAATGACCCAGAATGAGTCCTATAGTCTGTATTCATTATAAAATGACCCAGAATGAGTCCTCCTCAGTATTCATTATAAAATGACCCAGAATGAGTCCTATGCTCTGTATTCATTATAAAATGACCCAGAATGAGTCCTATACTCTGTATTCATTATAATATGACCCAGAATGAGTCCTACTCTGTATTCATTATAAAATGACCTTCCATAGAAGGAGTCGTCCTCTGTATTCATTATAAAATGACCCTCCAAAAAATGAGTCCTACTCTGTATTCATTATAAAAGGACCCGCCATAGAATGAGTCCTACTCTGTATTCATTATAAAATGACCCAGAATGAGTCCTCCCCTGTATTCATTATAAAGTGACCCAGAATGAGTCTTCCTCTGTATTCATTATAAAAGGACCCAGAATGAGTCCTATACTCTGTATTCATTATAAAATGACCCAGAATGAGTCCTCCTCAGTATTCATTATAAAATGACCCAGAATGAGTCCTCCTCTGTATTCATTATAAAATGACCCAGAATGACTCCTCCTCTGTATTCATTATAAAATGACCCAGAATGAGTCCTACACTGTTTATTCATTATACAATGACCCAGAATGAGTCCTCCTCTGTATTCATTATAAAATGACCCAGAATGAGCCCTCCTCTGTATTCATTATAAAATGACCCAGAATGAGTCCTCCCCTGTATTCATTATAAAATGACCCAGAATGACACCTCCTCTGTATTCATTATAAAATGACCCAGCATGAGTCCTCTTCTGTATTCATTATAAAATGACCCTCCATAGATTGAGTCCTCCTCTGTATTCATTAGAAAATGACCCTCCACCGAATGAGTCCTACTCTGTATTCATTATAAAATTACCCAGAATGAGTCCTCCCCTGTATTCATTATAAAATGACCCAGAATGAGTCCTCCCCTGTATTCATTATAAAATGACCCAGAATGAGTCCTCCTCTGTATTCATTATAAAATGACACAGAATGAGTCCTCCTCTGTATTCATTATAAAATGACCCAGAATGAGTCCTCCTCTGTATTCTTTATAAAAATGACCCAGAATGAGTCCTATACTCTGTATTCATTATAAAATGACCCAGAATGAGTCCTCCTTAGTATTCATTATAAAATGACCCAGAATGAGTCCTATGCGCTGTATTCATTATAAAATGACCCAGAATGATTCCTACTCTGTATTCATTATAAAATGATCCAGAATGACTCCTCCTCTGTATTCATTATAAAATGACCCAGAATGAGTCCTCTTCTGTATTCATTATAAAATGACCCTCCATAGATTGAGCCCTCCTCTTTATTCATTATAAAATGACCTTCCATAGAAGGAGTCGTCCTCTGTATTCATTATAAAATGACCCTCCATAGAATGAGTCCTACTCTGTATTCATTATAAAAGGACCCTCCATAGAATGAGTCCTACTCTGTATTCATTATAAAATGACCCAGAATGAGTCTTCCCCTGTATTCATTATAAAGTGACCCAGAATGAGTCCTCCTCTATATTCAATATAAAAGGACCCAGAATGACTCCTCCTCTGTATTCATTATAAAATGACCCAGAATGAGTCCTATACTCTGTATTCATTATAAAATGACCCAGAATGAGTCCTCCTCAGTATTCATTATAAAATGACCCAGAATGACTCCTCCTCTGTATTCATTATAAAATGACCCAGAATGAGTCCTATACTGTTTATTCATTATACAATGACCCAGAATGAGTCCTCCTCTGTATTCATTATAAAATGACCCAGAATGAGTCCTCCCCTGTATTCATTATAAAATGACCCAGAATGAGTCCTCCTCTGTATTCATTATAAAATGACCCAGAATGAGTCCTCCTCTGTATTCATTATAAAATGACCCAGAATGAATCCTCCTCTGTATTCTTTATAAAATGACCCAGAATGAGTCCTATACTCTGTATTCATTATAAAATGACCCAGAATGAGTCCTATACTCTGTATTAATTATAAAATGACCCAGAATGAGTCCTATGCTCTGTATTCATTATAAAATGACCCAGAATGAGTCCTATGCTCTGTATTCATTATAAAATGACCCAGAATGAGTCCTATACTCTGTATTCATTATAAAATGACCCAGAATGAGTCCTCCTCTGTATTCATTGTAAAATGACCCAGAATGAGTCCTCCTCTGTATTCATTATAAAATGACCCTCCATAGAATGAGTCCTACTCTGTATTCATTATAAAAGGACCCTCCATAGAATGAGTCCTACTCTGTATTCATTATAAAATGACCCAGAATGAGTCCTCCCCTGTATTCATTATAAAGTGACCCAGAATGAGTCCTCCTCTGTATTCATTATAAAAGGACCCATAATGACTCCTCCTCTGTATTCATTATAAAATGACCCAGAATGAGTCCTATACTCTGTATTCATTATAAAATGACCCAGAATGAGTCCTCCTCTGTATTCATTATAAAATGACCCAGAATGACTCCTCCTCTGTATTCATTATAAAATGACCCAGAATGAGTCCTATACTGTTTATTCATTATACAATGACCCAGAATGAGTCCTCCTCCGTATTCATTATAAAATGACCCAGAATGAGTCCTCCTCTGTATTCATTATAAAATGACCCAGAATGAGCCCTCCTCTGTATTCATTATAAAATGACCCAGAATGAGCCCTCCTCTGTATTCATTATAAAATGACCCAGAATGAGTCCTCCCCTGTATTCATTATAAAATGACCCAGAATGAGTCCTCCTCTGTATTCATTATAAAATGACCCAGAATGAGTCCTCCCCTGTATTCATTATAAAATGACCCAGAATGAGCCCTCCTCTGTATTCATTATAAAATGACCCAGAATGAGTCCTCCTGTGTATTCATTATAAAATGACCCTCCATAGAATGAGTCCTCCTCTGTATTCATTATAAAATGTTCCTTCATCTGGTAATATTTTGCTGACTCCACGTCTGCGGGTCATGTGACTTCTATCGCCCCCCCCCCCCCCCCCCCAAAGTTGGAAGGCGCACAGTGTGCTAGTTGCCACTGAGCAGCTTCCTGGTTGCCAAAGTGCATACCTCTGGCAACCCGTGCAGCAGCCGTGACGTCTCCGGCAGAAGATGGCCGTTTCCTTTTATTATGTCTGCCTGTGTAAACACATGCAGGATTTATTCCCCCATGGGCAGGACTTTGCTAAAGACATCATGGTGTCTATTAGTTGCTTCTCAAATCATTCTTTGTCAATGTCTCTGCGGCTGGGGGGGGGGGCACTCTCTAGTAATGGACCCCCCCCAGACTCTCTCTGCTCAGACCTGCCGCTGTGATTGACAGGCCAGGCATCAGAGTGGTGGTTACAACTTTTTCATTCCAGACAGGGGTTGACCCCTGACCCCTGGCTCTCCTCCACACAGCTGTTTCACAGCGTGACCTTTTTCTTTTCTTTTTCTGCATCCCTTGTGATGGCGTGTAGTCTGCACCTCAACTCAACTATTTTCCCACACAACTTCAAAAATTGGCTCTGTAGCGCCCCCTTTAGAGCGGAAATGCACTTTTTTTCCCCAAATTTGACCATCATTTACGTCAGAATAATTGTATCTAAGTTGTCACAAAACTTTGTGTTTCCATGAGTTCCCGGCTGTCTTTGATCTTACCAATCAAAAGGCTTGTAAAACTCCACTGTCTAGGATGGGAAGCGACATGAAGGTGTCGGTTTCTCTGATCTATTGTAATCCACAGGAAGATTTTGACCCCCCCCCTCCAGGCACCTTTTCTTTGAACTGTTTTGTGACCATAGGCAGCGGCTGTTTACGACCCCCGGTCCCTTTAGAAACAGCTGTCGCCACGTAATCAGGGAAAGTCCAAATAAAAGAGGAGGCGTACAATCGTTCGTCAGAGCGTGGTGGGAGACTGTACAAGAGTACAGGTTTCTCCTCATTGAGCCAAATTTAATTCTGTCTCTGTTTGATTCCTTGCTTCTTTGTCTGTTTAATAGATGTCAGCAGTGTTTGAACCTGACAGTTTACAACCCCTATAGAAGACAAGACCACATATGTTTTTATTTCTTATACATTGTTATGCATCTTATGCAGGAGGACTCATTCTATGGAGGGTCATTTTATAATGAATACAGAGGAGGACTCATTCTATGGAGGATCATTTTATAATGAATACAGAGGAGGACTCATTCTATGGAGGGTCATTTTATAATGAGATGGCGCCAAGTATCAAAAATCAGGATTTTTAGGTTTAAACATACAAAATTGGCTAAAAAGCTAGCATAAAATGCTAGCATGCGAACGGTAGCATGCTAGTATAAGAGATGTTAGCATACTTCCGCGATGGCACAAAGTATCAAAATTCATAAAATTTAGGTTTGAAC
>NC_084738.1:80120761-80123261 GCF_033978785.1 Entelurus aequoreus | reverse complement strand
CACACTGAGTACTTACAAGCAGACACAGTGTGTGGACAGAAAAGGGAGAATGGACGCATTTTGGCTTAAAAGCTAACAATAAAGGTGTAGTTATAACACTGAAACACCCTCAGTTCTAAATCACTAATCCTCGTCTCCATGGCGACAAATAAAGTACGTTTCTTACAAGTATCATTATCACTGGAGGACGAGGAATAGCTAAACATGCTTCACTACACACCGTAGGAGGATACAATAGCTCACCGGCGTCACAATGTAAACAAACGCCATGGGTGGATCTACACCTGACATCCACTGTAATGATACCAAGTGCAGGAGCGTATCTAGTCGATACTACTATGATTACATCGATATTTTGTATCTTTTTTCTTTTAAATTATGTTTATAAACTCAGTAAATACGTCCCTGGACACATGAGGACTTTGAATATGACCAATGTATGATACTGTAACTACTTGGTATCGGGCCGATACCCAAATGTGTGGTATCATCCAAAACCAATGTCAAGTATCAAAGAAGAGAAGAATAAGTGATTATTACATTTTAACAGAAGTGTAGATAGAACATGTTGAAACGGAAAATAAGCAGATATTAACGGTAAATGGACAAATGGATTAATAATCAATTTTTTACAGTTTGTCCCTCATAATGTGTACAAAATAATAGGTGTATAAATGACACAATATGTTACTGCATATGTCAGCAGACTAATTAGGAGTCTTTATTTGTTTACTTATTGCTAAAAGACAAGTTGTCTATTTTATTTAAGGACTAAATTACAATAATAAACATGTTTCATGTACACTAAAATTTTTTGTTCAGTTAAAGACAATAATGACATTTTTTGTGGTCCCCTTTATTTAGAAAAAGTATCGAAAAGCATCTAAATACATTTTGGTACCGGTAACGGTATTAAAATATTGGTATCGGGACAACACCAGTTGGAACGGGTCTAAATAATAGCTTGGATTTCTGGGTGGTTATTTTGAATAAACCGGAGTTTACAAAGTCTTCTCCTTTAGTGGAACCTCCGTTCACCAAGGCTTCTATTTGCCAACGTTTACATGGCGCCAAATAATGATCCATTCCTTCATTGTGTGTGCCGTGGAAGCCCGAAGTGGGCTGCCGTTTTGATGACATCACTTCCTGTAACCGGCCATTTTGAAGAGCCGACGTGTTTGTTTCCACAACTGGAGATGACTTTGTGTGGTCAGAAGCGCTTTAAATGTGTCCAAACTCTCACGGTCTCGCCGTGTCGCTTCCGCTGAGCTAGCATTTTAGCTGGGTAGTTAGCATCTCTAGGATTTTTATCGGCAAACGGGGGGGCTTTGTTCCTTTTAATTGTGATGAGACCGAAAAACGGTGCCGCGGCCGACCTTTTAGAGAAGGCACTACCGGGGACACAAGCCGACGAAGGATGGCCTGGCGCTGCTAGTTTGTGCTAACGCGAGCGGCGACCACGTGAAGCCACTGCTCGTTTAAAACTGGGAAACTCCCGGAGTGTTCAACAATGCCACAAATATTCCCGGACGCATGGTTAAAATCGGATGCATCACACTTGAGTTTTGATTAATCATGATTGTTACATGCATAATTAAAAAAAACAAAAAACGAGTACGACATCACTTGAATCGCTGCCCCGTCGGACCGACGGTGCCCAAATAGCGGATTGAGTACCCTTCCCTGAAAACAACACCATGTGGGTTGGCACAAAAGACACTCCGGAATAAAAGACGGCCGTTTGAGAGTGAGAGGAAGTAAGTCTCTCTCTAGTGCCGCCTAGACGGGAGGTCGGAGTGGGGGGGGTTTGAACCTGGGTCCTCATTGCGTGTGAAGTGGAACAAAACGTTTCATTCAGGCGGCGGGCGAACTGGGCGACAGCGCGCAGCGCGGCCCTCCCAAGTACCCGGATCATGGCGTCCGCGCTTGTCAAAAGAAGTTTCCGGCTTGAAAGCGGCACTCAGGACGGAGATGACAGCGGGTCTGGTCCCCGGGGAACAAAGAGGTGCTTCTCTGCCGCCTCAAAGGAGCCGCTTCTGGCTCAGGGTTCTGAGGCCTTCGCACGTCTGCTCTTATGCTACACCTCGGTCTACACCAGTCCGTGGTCTGGGGGTCTTCGTTTGGTTTTTTTATGCTCCCCACAAAAGGGTTTTGTCCCTAAACTCCAATTACCCTGCTCGTCCCTGCCAAGTAAACAAGTTGGCCTACATTCACAGCCATGCACGCCGCTTGGTTGGGCCTTTTAAGAAATGCTTTATGAAGGCACTCCCAGAGTTCAGGCCCGTTTATTAGTCTGAAGGCAAGACTGGGACTGGTTTGAAGTCCTGAGAGACGGATCACAAAGCAAGACTGGGACTGGTTTGAAGTCCTGAGAGACGGGTCACAAGGCAAGACTGGGACTGGTTTGAAGTCCTGAGAGACGGATCACAAAGCAAGACTGGGACTGGTTTGAAGTCCTGAGAGACGGGTCACAAGGCAAGACTGGGACTGGTTTGAAGTC
>NC_084738.1:80075761-80115761 GCF_033978785.1 Entelurus aequoreus | reverse complement strand
AAAACGTCGCAAAGAGACGTTCAAAAAGGCTGCCTTGTTATTATACTTGTTTTTTTGTTTTGTTTTTTTAATCAAGGAAACAATCACTAGTATTAACTAATTTGTTTTAAATTAAAGGACAATACTTACAGTATTGACACTTTGTAGGGCGCAACAAAACAAAAACGTCGCAAAGAGACGTTCAAAACACTGCCTTGTTATTATACTTGTTTTTTTTGTTTTGGTTTTTTTAATCAAGGAAACAATCACTAGTATCAATTACATTTTTAGAACTAAAAAGACATTATTTGCAGTATTGGCACTTTGTTGGGCGCAACAAAACAAAAACGTCGCAAAGAGACGTTCAAAAGGCTGCCTTGTTATTATACTTGTTTTTTTGTTTTGTTTTTTTTAATCAAGGAAACAATCACTAGTATTAATTAAATTTTTATAACTAAAAGGACAATACTTGCAGTATTGACACTTTGTAGGGCGCAACAAAACAAAAACGCCGCAAAGAGTCGTTCAATAGACTGCCTCGTTATACTTGTTTTTATTTTTTATTTATCAAGGAAACAATCACTAGTATTAGTTAAATTTTTAGAAATAAAATGACAATACTTACAGTATTGACACTTTGTAGGGCGCAACAAGACAAAAACGACGCAAAAAGTCGTTTAAAAGACTGCCTCGTTATTGAACTTGTTTTTTGGGGGGGGTTTTCAAGTAAACAATCACTAGTATCAGTTACATTTTTAGAAGAAAAAAAAAGAACAATACTTACAGTATTGACACTTTGTAGGGCGCAACTAAACAAAAACGTAGCAAAGAGACGTTCAAAAGACTGCCTTGTTGTTATACTTGTTTTTTTGTTTTGTTGTTTTTAATCAAGGAAACAATCACTAGTATTAACTAATTTTTTTGAAATTAAAGGACAATACTTACAGTATTGACACTTTGTAGGGCGCAACAAAACAAAAACGTCGCAAAGAGACGTTCAAAAGACTGCCTTGTTATTATACTTGTTTTTTTGTTTTGTTTTTTTTAATCAAGGAAACAATCACTAGTATTAATTACATTTTTAGGACTAAAAATACATTATTTGCAGTATTGGCCCTTTGTTGGGCGCAACAAAACAAAAACGTTGCAAAGAGACGTTCAAAAGGCTGCCTTGTTATTATACTTGTTTTTTTGTTTTGTTGTTTTTAATCAAGGAAACAATCACTAGTATTAACTAATTTTTTTTAAATTAAAGGACAATACTTACAGTATTGACACTTCGTAGGGCGCAACAAAACAAAAACGCCGCAAAGAGACGTTCAAAAGACTGCCTTGTTATTATACTTGTTTTTTTGTTTTGTTTTTTTTAATCAAGGAAACAATCACTAGTATTAATTACATTTTTAGAACTAAAAGGACAATACTTCCAGTATTGACACTTTGTAGGGCGCAAAAAAACAAAATTGTCGCAAAGAGACGTTAAAAAGACTGAGAAAAGCGCTATATAAATATAATTCACTTCACCTCACTTCACTCGTTAATATACTTATTTTATTTTTATTTTATTTTTATCAAGGAAACAATCACTAGTATTAATTACATTTTTAGAACTAAAAGGACAATACTTGCAGTATTGACACTTTGTAGGGCGCAACAAAACAAAAACGCCGCAAAGAGTCGTTCAAAAGACTGCCTCGTTATTATACTTGTTTTTATTTTTTATTTATTAAGGAAACAATCACTAGTATTAGTTACATTTTCAGAAATAAAAGGACAATACTTACAGTATTGACACTTTGTAGGGCGCAACAAGACAAAAACGACGCAAAAAGTCGTTTAAGAGACTGCCTCGTTATTGAACTTTTTTTTAAAAATGTTTTTAAAATTTATCCAGGAAACAATCACGGGTATTAGTTACATTTTTGGAGATGAAAGGACACTACTTACAGTATTAACACTTTGTAGGGCGCAACAACAACAACAACATAAAAAGCAGCAAACACTGAACTTACCAAGAATGGTTCAAAAGACTGGATCAAACTTTTTTTTTTTTTTTTTTTTTTTTTATCAAGGAAACAATTACTAGTATTAGTTACATTTTTAGAAATAAAAGGACAATACCTACAGTATTAACACTTTGTAGGGCACGACAACAACAAATAAATGCAAAGACTGAACTTTCCAAGATTGGTTCAAAAGACTGGCTCGTTTTTATAGTTTTTTTAATTCAAGGAAACAATCACGAGTATCAGTTATACAATAAAGTGTAGCTGATAATAATGTAATTGTTCATACACAGCTAGTACACAGCTAGTACACAGCGTATGTACTGTAGTTGTACTAACACACATGACGTGGTGTTCGTATCATGGTCGATATTAAAGTGACTCACTCGATGGACAGTTTCGCGTTTGGTCCAGCTGGCCGGGGACTGTTTCCTGTTGATTTTGGGTAAGCACTCCATTTATGTCCAAGTAGCTCGTCTCCAATTTTCATATTTATAGCGCCCAAATCGCTTTCCTCCCCCTCTCCCGGCGTCCGTCTGCTCCAACGTCTTCCCCTTCCTTCGTGCTGGCTTCTGGAAGCATCAGGGTGTGAACGGCGTCCCTCATTAGCTGCATCTTTCAAGCGTTTTATAATCATCTTTGAAATCGTTTGAAAGAAAAGAAGACATGTGTGTTTTTGTCTCTCATAATGATTGTGAACGCTAGGGGGATTAAAAAAAAAAATTCAGTTCCTCTTTAGGAGGAAATAATTTTGTAAGAACCGATAAATGGCATATTATTGGGATGTGTGATATTCTGGTGTGTTAAAAAGAATCAAAATGTTCACCAAAATCAAATGAAAACGTGTCACAGATCCGAACCACGGATCCTGTGCACCGTTCCATCGCCGCGACATCCGTCATCCAGATTGATTTGTGCAGGAAACAATCCTATTTGAGGTCTGTGTTTCTGACAGCTCAGGTCGGGGGACGTGTCTGGACAATGAACCTCTGAAACGAGACTTCCTGTACCCAACAGTGGCTCCGGGGCAGGTGTACGACGCCGACGAGCAGTGCCGCTTCCAGTACGGAGCCTCCTCGCGACAGTGCAAGTACGGGGTAAGAAACCAGCATCCTCCCCACCCGGTGTTCTCCGAGTAGACTTGACCCAAACTGCCGTCCAGAGCCTTGAAGGAAGGAATAAACCAAACCCCCGTGAGGTCCGCATATTTAGTCTTGTGCCGGTCCCTTTGGGACATGAGGTAATAGGTTCTTCAGCTTTATATTTCCTGTTTGAGACCAAGGGGAGCTTCGTAGATAACTCTTTAATTACTGTCTGACAAGTGGAGGTGCTCTGGAGGTCCCTCTGAGCGCCACAGCTCCAAACTTGTCAGACAAAGAGGCGAAGGTCTGAAGGAGCGACGCTCCTATCGCGCTGTGAAGATACCCAGGAAGACAGATAAAGAACGAGGCCATGGAAAGACCAGTGAGGGTTAGAGGGTAAACCTGGTCTTCTTCAAACCTGATTCATGCCACCATTTTCGGAAGAGACTGTTTCAGTTCTCTTCAAGAGGCCCCTTTCCACCAAAACTTCAGGAATTTTAAGTTCCCGGAACCTTTAGTTCCTGGAGCAGAATGTTCCTGTGGACCCGTGTGGTTTGCGTTTCCACCGCCTTTGACAGTTCAGGTAGTTTTGACAAATGACGTGCAGTACATTTCTACATTAGTCATATTTCTTTCACTTGAGTGTAAGTGAATGGAATGCAAAGCAATCTGTGAATAACAATATATAAATATTAAATGTCAGTGTTTATCTGTAAGTAACAATATATAAATAATAAATGTCAGTGTTGATAAATAACATATCAATAGTACATGTCAGTGTTTATCTGTAAATAACAATATATAAATAATAGTCAGGGTTTATCTGCAACTAACAATATATCAATAATACATGTCAGTGTTTATCTGTAAATAACAATATATAAATAATAAATGTCAGTGTTAATAAATAATATATCAATAATACATGTCAGTGTTTATCTGTAAATAACAATATATAAGTAATAAATGTCAGTGTTAATAAATAATATATCAATAATATATGTCAGTGTTTATCTGTAAATAACAATATATAAATAATAAATGTCAGTGTTAATAAATAATATATCAATAATACATGTCAGTGTTTATCTGTAAATAACAATATATGAATAATACATGTCAGTGTTTATCTGTAAGTAACAATATATAAGTAATAAATGTCAGTGTTAATAAATAATATATCAATAATACATGTCAGTGTTTATCTGTAAATAACAATATATAAGTAATAAATGTCAGTGTTAATAAATAATATATCAATAATATATGTCAGTGTTTATCTGTAAATAACAATATATAAATAATAAATGTCAGTGTTAATAAATAATATATCAATAATACATGTCAGTGTTTATCTGTAAATAACAATATATGAATAATACATGTCAGTGTTTATCTGTAAGTAACAATATATAAATAATAAATGTCAGTGTTTATCTATAAATAACAATATATACAAAATAAATGTCAATTTTTTTCTGTAAATAACAATATATAAAGAATAAATGTCAGTGCTTATTTACAGACAAACACTGACATTTATTATTTATATATTGTTATCTGTAAATAACAATATATAAATAATAAATGTCAGTGTTTGTCTGTAAATAACAATATATAATTAACAAATGTCGGTGTTATCTATAAATAACAATATACAAATAATAAATGTCAGTGTTTTTCTGTAAATAACAACATATAAATAATAAATGTCAGTGTTTTTCTGTAATTAGCAATATATAAATAATAAATGTCAGTGTTTATAAATAACAATATATAAATAATAAATGTCAATGTTTTTCTGTAAATAACAATATATAAAGAATAAATGTCAGTGTTTATTTGTACATAACATTATATAAATAATAAATGTCAGTGTTAACCTGTAAATAACAATATATAAATAATAAATGTCAGTGTTAATAAATAACAATATATCAATAGTAAATGTCAGTGTTTATCTAAATAACAATATATAATTAATAAATGTCAGTGTTATCTATAAATAACAATATACAAATAATAAATCTCAGTGTTTATCTGTAAATAACAATATATAAATAATAAAGGTCAGTGTTTATCTATAAATAACAATATATAAATAATAAATATCAATGTTTTTCTGTAAATAACAATATATACATAATAAATGTCAGTGTTAATAAATAATATATAAATCATACATGTCAGTGTTTATCCGTAAATAACAATATATAAATTTACAACATGTAATAAAGTCAATAGTTCATATTTGATGTCCTCCTCTTTTCCACATTTATCCAACCAAGTCCGAGTAGTAAGCAGCCCAGGTCGCCGCTCCCAGTCCGGCTTCATACTGCTCCGTAAAAAAGAGTCAGTCTACTTCTCGTAGCTTCGCGGATCGAAATGAAGATTGTAAAGCTGATAAACAACAATAAACTGCATGTAGTTTAAAGACTGCAGCTGAGTAGAAACACTAG
This sequence comes from Entelurus aequoreus, assembly GCF_033978785.1. Classification (NCBI taxonomy): domain Eukaryota; kingdom Metazoa; phylum Chordata; class Actinopteri; order Syngnathiformes; family Syngnathidae; genus Entelurus; species Entelurus aequoreus. The sequence goes on along the minus strand of NC_084738.1, from coordinate 80,110,235 downwards.
TTTATATATTTCTAATATACAAAAGTTCCTCTGATCAGCTTTCTTCAGCACGAAGATGACCCACTAAAGTTCCTGCAAGTCAAAAGTTCCCTTTGTTCTTCTTTCTTGTTGTCAAGTTTGTTGTAGAAATACACGAGAAATAAGAAATGAACAAGTCGTACTCCACAATGGCGGTCGTGTGTTTGAAAAATACGTTTTAGGAACTGTGTTCAACCAATCAGCGTTCGACAGGACAGCCCACCCCCAAAGCTAACCCGGTTAGCTTCGAAAAGTCCCTCCCAGCTGGGAGGAACTCCGAAAGGTTCCAGAAGAACTGAATCTACCCGGGTAGTTTTTGGGTGAAACACAGGGGGAACTTTATTTACCTGGGTAAATGGGGAAGTTCCTGCGGTGGAAAAGGGTTTCGGCTCAGCATTCTTCAGGTTCCTGCAACTCGAAAGTTCCTAGGGTTCTTCTTCCTCCCTGTTGTCAAGTATCTTGTCATTGAAATACACGAGAAATAAGAAATGAACAAGTCGTCCTCGCATACTCGTGTGTTCGAAAAATACGTTTTAGGAACTGTGTTCAACCGATCAGCGTTCCACAGGACAGCCCTCCCCCGAAAAGGTTCCAGGTTGCTTCCAAAAGGCCCCTCCTAGCTAGGAGGAACTCCGAAAGGTTCCAGAAGAACTGATTCTACCCGGGTAGTTTTTGGTGGATACACAGGGGGAACTTTACTTACAGTGGGGAAGTTCCTGCGGTGGAAAAGGGCCGAATGTCTTCGACTCAGCCTCATCAGCACGAAGGTTCCTGCAACTCGAAAGTTCCTACGGTACTTCTTCCTCTCTGTTGTCAAGTATGAAAAACACGGGAAATAAGAAATAAACAAGTTGTCCTTCAGGTAATTCGGAAAAGAAAGCTGTGTCCCACCAATCAGCATACCTTTCCTAAGTACTTAGTGGTGATAAGGAACTAAATGAGTTCCTGGTGGAACTTTATCTACCCTGGTAGTTTTTGGGGGAAACACAGGGAGGTAAATTCTTACATTTCCTTACCCAATCAAACCAGGTGGTGAGGTGTGCTAAATTGAACTCTGACTCTGCCTGATTCCTTGCTTCTTGTCTCGTTTAATAGATAGTTCGGTGTTTGAACCTGACATGGTCCACACTCAGATCTTGTGAAATCACGGCGAAGATGAAGTTATCTTTACGGCCCCTTGCAGTTTACCGCCGTGTTCTCCCTTCACGTAAATCCATCAGGCCCGTATCCGTGTTGGTTGGCTCTCGGGTCGCGGACCTTTCATCAGGGCCCGGGGTCGGTGGACGTAGCAACGGGGCGGCTTATTGGAAGCAGCTGGCAAAGGGAAGTGGCTGCAACCACTTTGTGTAATCTGGACCGGCTCAGGGGGTTCCGCTTATTTACTGACGGGTCAGGATCTGCTAGCCGGATCGTAACTCTTGTTCATGGGCCAACTCTTCCGCCGCGCACGACTGTCCCGTCGAAGCCTTTGAAGTGCAGAGCGGGGGACTGAACCGTCACGCAGAACTGTACTTGCAACATGTGCTAGCTTAATGGTTTCAATTTGGGGGCAACTTTCACTTTCCTCCCGTAATCCGAGCGCTTTGTCCGTGCGGTCCAGAAGGAGCCTGGTCTGCAGTCTAGGAAAACACGGCAGTGTTTGTTCAGACACTCGGTCAGACTGAAGATATTTGCTCGGCCTTGCGGGTCATCTTTATCTGAGACTTGAGGTCTTGGGGGGTGTTGCTCACCCGCCATTATCCCAGGAATGGAGGTGAGCAAACGTTACTCACGCTGTTGATCCAGCTGACGCCTCCTTTCTCGTACGAGGACACCAAGAGATAACCTTTTGGCGTCGTCCCTGGTCTCATCGTCTGGCCTCTCCCGGGATTTATTGCCCGGCTTCCTTTGTGTTCCTTTGGTCGCTGCGATTCCCAGGAATTGATTTATTCTGACCAACTTGCTTTTTTTGCCTTCTTTCCCAGGAAGTGTGTAGAGAGCTCTGGTGCCTTAGCAAAAGCAACCGCTGTGTCACCAACAGTATCCCCGCCGCCGAGGGAACCCTGTGCCAGACCGGCAGCATCGAGAAAGGGGTAAGTTTCCCGCCAAGTCCGGCCCAAACCTGGCGACGGCTTTGTCGCGGCTAATATGTTAGCTCGCTAATATGTCAGGATCATACAGTCGTCCCTGGTTTATTGCGGGTTTTTGGTTCCAGGCTTGTCCGTAGTAGCTGAATTTCCACAAAGTAGGAATATTCACCATTATCAGTGGCCTAGTGGTTAGAGGGTCCGCCCTGGGATGGGTAGGTTGTGAGTTCAAACCCCGGCCGAGTCATACCAAAGACTACAAAAACGGGAGCCATTACCTCCCTGCTGGGCACTCAGCATCAAGGGTTGGAATTGGGGGTTAAATCACCAAAAATGATTCCTGGGAGCGGCCACCGCTGCTGCTCACTGCTCCCCTCACCTCCCAGGGGGTGATCAAGGGTGATGGGTCAAATGCAGAGAATAATTTCGCCACACCTAGTGTGTGTGTGACAATCATTCATACTTTTTTACTTTAACTTTATTATTGGGGTGCAGCCGTCCGGTTTCTCTTCTAGCTTAGTCACTGCCTTGCTCCCAGTGCCACCCACACTTAAAACCTAGCTTACCACCACCAACAAGCTTAAATGTGTGGCTTTCTCTGTGTAAAGTGCTTTCGGACTAGTGTCGTCCCGATACCAATATTTTGGTACTGGCACCGGTACCAAAATGTATTTCGATACTTTTCAGTACTTTTCGATACTCTTCTAAATAAAGGGCACCACAAAAAATGTCATTATTGTCTTTATTTGAACAAAAAAATCTTAGTGTACATGAAACATATGTTTATTATTGTAATTTAGTCCTTAAATAAAATAGTAAACATACTAGACAACTTGTCTTTTAGTAGTAAGTAAACAAAGACTCCTAATTAGTCTGCTGACGTATGCAGTAACATATTGTCATTTATACATCTATTATTTTGTCTACATTATGAGGGACAAACTGTAAAAATTGATTATTAATCCACTTGTTCATTTACTGTTAATATCTGCTTATTTTCTGTTTTAACATGTTCTATTTACACTTCTGTTAAAATGTAATAATCACTTATTCTTCTCTTCTTTGATACTTTACATTAGTTTTGGATGATACCACACATTTAGGTTTCGATCCGATACCAAGTAGTTACAGGATCATACATTGGTCATATTCAGTTCATCCTCTGTATATTCAGCTTCAAAAAGATAAGGTCATGAATCCTCATTTGTCCAACAAGTCATATTTGTGGATTGTTACCGATTCTGCCAGGATTAGAACAGCTAGTACACAACGTATGCACTGTAGTTGTAATAACACACATGACCTGCTGCGTGTATCATGATCAATATAAAGTGGACAGTTGTGCGTTTCCGGTTCATTTGGGTAAGCACTCCATTTATGTTTGAAATAGCTTGGCTTCAAATTCCACATTTATAGCGTTGCATCACTTTCACTTCACTCTCTCAACTTCCCGTCTGCTCCGATATCTCACTCTTCCTTCGTGCTCGCTTCCAGAAGCAGCAGTTCATCCTCTGTATATTCAGCTTCAAAAACATAAGGTCATGAATCCTCATTCGTCCAATAAGTCGTATTCGTGGTTTGTTACCGAATCTGCCAGGATTAGAACACACTCTCGTTTGATTCCGTAAACACATTCAAAATATGTGCTCGCTTCTGGAAGCAGTAGTTCATCCTCCGTATATTCAGCTTCAAAAAGATAAGGTCATCAATCCTCATTTGTCCAATAAGTCGTATTCGTGGTTTGTTACCGAATCTGCCATGATTAGAACACACACTCGCGTTTGTTTCCGTAAACACATTCAAAATATGTGTTCGCTTCTCGAAGCAGTAGTTCATCCTCCGTATATTCAGCTTCAGAAAGATAAGGTCATGAATCCTCATTTGGCCAATAAGTCGCATTCATGGTTTGTTACCGAGTCTGCCATGATTAGAACACACACTCGCGTTTCTTTCCGTAAACACATTCAAAATATGTGCTCGCTTCTCGAAGCAGTAGTTCATCCTCCGTATATTCAGCTTCAAAAAGATAAGGTCATGAATCCTCATTTGTCCAATAAGTCGTAGTCGTGGTTTGTTACCGAATCTGCCATGATTAGAACGCACACTCGCGTTTGCTTCCGTAAGTAGTAACACACATTCAAAATACGTGCTCGCTTCTAGAAGCAGTAGTTCATCCTCTGTATATTCAACTTCAAAAAGATAAGGTCATCCATCCTCATTTGTCCAATAAGTCGTATTCGTGGTTTGTTACCGAATCTGCCAGGATTGTAACACACTCGCGTTTGTTTCCGTAAGTAAGAACACACATTCAAAATATGTGCTCGCTTCTCGAAGCAGTAGTTCATCCTCCATATATTCAGCTTCAAAAAGATAAGGTCATGAATCCTCATTTGGCCAATAAGTCGTATTTGTGGTTTGTTACCGAATCTGCCAGGATTAGAACACACTCGCGTTTGTTTCCGTAAGTAGGAACACACATTAAAAATACGTGCTCGCTTCTAGAAGCAGTAGTTCATCCTCCGTATATTCAGCTTCAAAAAGATAAGGTCATGAATCCTCATTTGTCCAATAAGTCGTATTCGTGGTTTGTTACCGAATCTGCCATGATTAGAACACAGTCGCGTTGTTTCCGTAAGTAGGAACACATTCAAAATACGAGCTCGCTTCTAGAAGCAGTAGTTCATCCTCCGTATATTCAGCTTCAAAAAGATAAGGTCATGAATCCTCATTTGTCCAATAAGTCGTAGTCGTGGTTTGTTACCGAATCTGCCATGATTAGAACACACACTCGCGTTTGCTTCCGTAAGTAGGAACACACATTCAAAATACGTGCTCGCTTCTAGAAGCAGTAGTTCATCCTCTGTATATTCAGCTTCAAAAAGATAAGGTCATGAAACCTCATTCGTCCAATAAGTCGTAGTCGTGGTTTGTTACCGAATCTGCCATGATTAGAACACACTCGCGTTTGCTTCCGTAAGTAGGAACACACATTCAAAATACGTGCTCGCTTCTCGAAGCAGTAGTTCATCCTCCGTATATTCAGCTTCAAAAAGATAAGGTCATCAATCCTCATTTGTCCAATAAGTCGTATTTGTGGTTTGTTACAGAATCTGCCATGATTAGAACACACACTCGCGTTTGTTTCCGTAAACATATTCAAAATAGGTGCTCGCTTCTCGAAGCAGTAGTTCATCCTCCGTATATTCAGCTTCAAAAAGATACGGTCATGAATCCTCATTTGTCCAATAAGTCGTATTCGTGGTTTGTTACAGAATCTGCCATGATTAGAACACACTCGCGTTTGTTTCCGTGAGTAAGAACACACATTCAAAATATGTGCTCGCTTCTCGAAGCAGTAGTTCATCCTCCGTATATTCAGCTGCAAAAAGATACGGTCATGAATCCTCATTTGTCCAATAAATCGTATTCGTGGTTTGTTACCGAATCTGCCATGATTAGAACACACACTCGCGTTTGCTTCCGTAAGTAGGAACACACATTCAAAATATGGTGAATTTTGTATGTAGCAACGGTGTTAGCTCGTGGCGCTAGCTCGTGGCGCTAGCTGGGGTTTAGGTCATGGGCATACTGGGAGGGACAGTTTTAACGCGGATTACGGCGGCCATTGTGGCGGGATGGTCCGAGGTCTAAAAGGGAAGAATGGGAGAGTGTCACCAGCTGTCACGGGCCATTAGCATTAGCTCAGTGGAGCCTTTGAGGGTCGGGGGCCCGCCGACAGGGTCCCGGACAACACAGGGGGGGCCCCAGGTTGTGCCGGGGGGGGCTTTTGGAAGCGCTTTTGGAGCAGTTTTGGGAGCGCCGCCGACGCACCCCGTCTGGGCCGGAAGGCTTGAAAAGGGAACGCGAGTGTCAGCCGTTTCTCACCCGCCGTGTAATGAAGAGGGGCCCGCGGGGACAAAAAGTGACCCAGCGAGGCAAACTGAGCTTCCCGTTGTCTGCGCTCTCACCTTCCTGGAGGTTGTTGTGTAACGTCACCCCGCCCTGCAACTTCATCTCCTTTAAAGAGCCGCCGTAGCACAGAAAGAGGACACCGGCCCCACGTAGTCCTGGCCTCCAAGACTGCCGGTCCCTCTGGGCCCTTGGCCTACTGACACAGTTGGTGAAACTGAATCCCTTAACACCCTCAGGATGTGCTCGCATGAAACAAAGACGCCTCCCCCGCCCCCGTCGGATAAAAAGGCAATTTAAGTGTGCGATATTTCACTTGGGGGCTGACCAGGTTTTGACCTGTCCCGGGTGTAGGGTGGTACGGTATACCGGTACCGGTAAGGTATCGCCGTGCTAATGAATCAAAAAATGGTGCTTGAGAAAGTACCCGTTCCCGGGCGTGACGTCATGTCATGACATTGCTGGTTTTACGAGCGGAGGAGCATGTTCGGCAGCGCACACACACAGAGTACTTACAAGCAGACACAGTGTGTAGACAGAAAAGGGAGAACGGACGCATTTTGGTGTAAAAAGTAAAGATAAAGGTGAAGTTATAACACTGAAATGCTTCTAAATCACTAATCCTGGCCTCCATGGCGACAAATAAAGTAAGTTTCTTACAAGTAGCATTATCACTGGAGGACGAGGAATAGCTAAACATGCTTCACTACACACCGTAGGAGGATACAATAGCTCACTGGCGTCACAATGTAAACAAACGCCACGGGTGGATCTACACCTGACATCCACTGTAATGATACCAAGTACAAGAGCATATCTAGTCGATACTACTATGATTACATCGATATTTTTTCCTTTTTAAAAAAAATTAATACCATGTTTATAAAGTCAGTAAATATGTACTTGGACACATGAGGACTTTGAATATGACCAATGTATGATCCTGTAACTACTTGGTATCGGATCGATACCTAAATGTGTGGTATCATCCAAAACTAATGTAAAGTATCAAAGAAGAGAAGAATAAGTGATTATTATATTTTAACAGAAGTGTAGCTAGAACATGTTAAAACAGAAAGTAAGCAGATATTAACAGTAAATGAACAAGTGGATTAATAATCCATTTTTTACAGTTTGTCCCTCATAATGTGTACAAAATAATAGGTGTATAAATGACACAATATGTTACTGCATACGTCAGCAGACTAATTAGGAGTCTTTGTTTGTTTACTTACTACTAAAAGACAAGTTGTCTATTTTATTTAAGGACTAAATTACAATAATAAACAAATGTTTCATGTACCCTAAGATTTTTTGTTCAAATAAAGACAATAAAGCCATTTTTTGTGGTGCCCTTTATTTAGAAAAGTATCGAAAGGTATCGAAATACATTATGGTACCGGTACCGGGACAACCCGAATACAAACATCTATTCATAATGTACACAAAAACCGAAGCACTTTCAACATATCTCATTCTATTTTAGTAACTTTATTGAGTTTACAACCCCCTGGTGCTGTTTTGTACTGTTTTTGTACTTATCAGGGACCGAGTCCCTTTGGGACTGAGGACCCTATTGTATTTCTAGCGTTTTTTTATTATACCGCCGCCTCTTTGAGCTGTAATTTGACCCCCTTAACATGCTTCAAAACTCACCAAATTGAACACACACATCAGGACTAGCAAAAATTGCGATCTATTTAAAAAAACAAAACTCAAAATTGCGCTTTAGCGCCCCCGAGGAAGAAAACACAGACAGTAGGAATGTCGTAGAGACATGAAACAAAAACCTCTATGTAGGTTTCACTTAGACCTATATTTCATACACTGACAACCCCCAGCAAAAATCAACAGGAAGTTTGCAATTCCCCCTTCAAAACAAAAGTTGAGTAAAAACAGTCACCTTTTTTCAAACATTATCTCCTCTGAGCACGTTTGTCGTGTCGGCTTCAAATTAGCACAGGAGAGAGATTGAACCCTTCTGATTAAAAGTTGATGAAAGAGTTTTAATTACTGCTCCGGTTTGGATTTTATGAGCCCTCAATGTCGGTCCCGTCCATCGCTGCTTGCAGCTTTAATTGTGATTATTATTTCTCAATTGTTTGTAAATGTTGCAATTTATAAATAAAGGTTTATAAAATTCCACAAAAAAACTCCAAAAAAACAATATAAGACTACATTTCCGCCTCTGCGTGACGTCATTATCATCGCGCCGTTGCTGTAATTGTGTTATTGCAATAACAATTGCACTATATTTCTACAAAAAATAAGTCAAAGTATTATGAGAAAATTTATTAAATTTAACAATAAAGAGCTGTACTAATTAAAAAAAAAAAACAAAAAAAACAATATAAGAATAAATTTCCGCCTCCACGTGACGTCATTATCATTGCGCCGTTGCTGTAATTGTGTTATTGCAATAACAATTGCACTATATTTCTACAAAAAACAAGTCAAAGTATTATAAGAAAATGTATTCAACTTAACAATAAAGAGCCGTCCTGATTTAACAAAACAAAAAAAAAACAAAAAAAAAAAGCTATGTAAGACTACATTTCCGCCTCTGCGTGACATCATGATCATCGCGCCGTTGCTGTAATTGTGTTATTGCAATAACAATTGCACACTATTTCTACAAAAAATAAGTCGAAGTATTATACGGAAATGTATTCAATTTAACAATAGAGCCGTACTAATTAAAAATGTTTTTAAAAAAAAGTAAGACTACATTTCCGCCTCTAATTTCAATAAAGAGCCATACTAATTTGAAAAAAAACAAAAAAACAACAATGTAAGACTACATTTCCGCCTCTGCGTGACGTCATTATCATCGTGCCGTTGCTGTAATTGTGTTATTGCAATAACAATTGCACACTATTTCTACAAAAAATAAGTCGAAGTATTATACGGAAATGTATTCAATTTAACAATAAAGAGCCGTACTAATTAAAAATGTTTTTTTTAAAAAGTAAGACTACATTTCCGCCTCTAATTTCAATAAAGAGCCATACTAATTTGAAAAAAACAAAAAACAAAACAATGTAAGACTATATTTCCGCCTCTGCGTGACGTCATTATCATCGTGCCGTTGCTGTAATTGTGTTATTGCAATAACAATTGCACTACATCTCTACAAAAAAAACCATCTCTACAAAAACAACAACAATAAAGAGCCATACTAATTTTAAAAAAAACCCAAAAAAAACAAACAAACAAAAAAAAACCAAACAAACAAAAAAAAACAATGTAAGACTACATTTCTGCCTCTGCGTGACGTCATTATCATCGCGCCGTTGCTGTAATTGTGTTATTGCAATAACAATTGCACACTATTTCTACAAAAAATAAGTCAAAGTATTATAAGAAAATGTATTCAATTTAACAATAAAGAGCCATCCTGATTTAAAAAAAATAAAAAAACAAAATAAAAAAAACCAATGTAAGACTACATTTCCGCCTCTGCGTGACGTCATTATCATCGCGCCGTTGCTGTAATTGTGTTATTGCAATAACAATTGCACTATTTCTACAAAAAATAAGTCGAAGTATTATAAGAAAATGTATTAAATTTAACAATAAAGAGCCGTACTAATTAAAAATGTTTTTAAAAAAAAAGTAAGACTACATTTCCGCCTCTAATTTCAATAAAGAGCCATACTAATTTGAAAAAAAACAATGTAAGACTACATTTCCGCCTCTGCGTGACGTCATTATCATCGTGCCGTTGCTGTAATTGTGTTATTGCAATAACAATTGCACTACATCTCTACAAAAAAAAACATCTCTACAAAAACAACAACAATAAAGAGCCATACTAATAAAAAAAAAACCCCCAAAAAACCCAAACAAACAAAAAAAAAAAAAAAAAAAAAAACCAATGTAAGACTACATTTCCGCCTCTGCGTGACGTCATTATCATCGTGCCGTTGCTGTAATTGTGTTATTGCAATAACAATTGCACTATTTCTAGAAAAAATAAGTCAAAGTATTATAAGAAAATGTATTCAATTTAACAATAAAGAGCCATCCTGATTTAAAAAAAATAAAAACACAAAATAAAAAAAAACAATGTAAGACTACATTTCCGCCTCCACGTGACGTCAAATGTATTCAATTTAACAATAAAGAGTCATACTAATTAAAAAAAACAAAAACAAAAAAAACAAACAATGTAAGACTACATTTCCGCCTCTGCGTGACGTCATTATCATCGCGCCATTGCTGTAATGGTGTTATTGCAATAACAATTGCACTATATTTCTACAAAAAATAAGTCAAAGTATTATAAGAAAATGTATTCAATTTAACAATAAAGAGCCGTACTAATTTTAAAAAACAAAAGAACCCCCCCAAAAACAATGTAAGACTACATTTCCGCCTCCATGTGACGTCATTATCATCGCGCCGTTGCTGTAATTGTGTTATTGCAATAACAATTGCACTATTTCTACAAAAAATAAGTCAAAGTATAATAAGAAAATGTATTAAATTTATAAATAAAGAGCCGTACTAATTTAAAAAAAATAAAAAAATAAAAATGTCGGGCTAGCTTCGACCAACATCTTCATGTGGCTTTTAAAGAAAAGCAAAGAAAGGAAATAATTCCCCTGGTGAGGAATGAAAAAAAGAGCTGAGTCATGTGGACATTAAATACCCTGTAAGGAGGAGAGAGGACAGAATGGAAACATGGCTAATGACAAATGAAATAATGGGCTGAGTAATGGCGTCATCAGGCATTAGTGTGTTTAAAAGTGGGGAAAGAAAGAAGAAGGAAAAAGTCATCAGTCAGGTAGTGTATAGTCTATGTTTCACCCGCGCTAATTTACGTGGCTGCTGGAAAAGTGTCAAAGTGACTTGTTGCACTAATGGCCGCCCTCTCCCTGTCCCGCCCCCAGTGGTGCTTCCAGGGCGAGTGTGTGTCGTTCGGCACCTGGCCCCAGAGCGTGGACGGCGGCTGGGGGCCCTGGTCCTCCTGGGGGGAGTGCAGCAGGACGTGCGGCGGCGGCGTCTCCTCCTCCGCCAGGCACTGTGACAGCCCAGCGTAAGTAGGCAAAGTAAGCCACGGCCAGCGGAACACCTCCCAGTGTGTGTGTGTGTGTGTGTGTGTGTGTGTGTGTGTGTGTGTGTGTGTGTGTGTGTGTGTGTGTGTGTGTGTGTGTGTGTGTGTGTGTGTGTGTGTGTGTGTGTGTGTGTGTGTGTGTGTGTGTGTGTGTGTGTGTGTGTGTGTTCCTCCCCTTCTTGGGACACCAACAAGAAAAAATACCTCCCATATGAGGACCCCTTGGGACCCAAATCATGGTCCCATCTAATATGGAATGGCTCATTTGCACCCCTGGTGGTGACATCTATAAAAATGAGGGTGGTGCCAAAAAGGAGGGGCTGTGTGTCGATTTTAAAAGTACTCCCCCCTCTGGTCAACATATGAAATAACAAGTGTGTGTAAAAATGTGAAATGCTCCCCCTCTGACCAACATATGAAATAACAAGTGTGTGTAAAAAATTGAAGTGCCCCCCCTCTGGTCAACATATGAAATAACAAGTGTGTGTAAGACATGGAAATGCTTGATTGATTGATTGAAGCTTTTATAAGTAGATTGTACAGTGTGTGTAAGACATTGAAATGCGCCCCCTTTGGCCAAAATTAATAAAAATAATTTAAAAAGTATATATAGACATACTGTAATAACTTGAAGTAAATAATGAAGATTCAAAACCAACAAAAATAAAAAAATTAAAAAAATAATAAAAACTTACATTTTTTTATATTTACATAGTATGTATATATTATTAATGTTGTAAATACAAATCTTTATATATCTAGAAAGGGTGGTCTCTAAAGAGGTAGGCATTTTTCTCAGGTCTCAAGAAGGTAACAAATACAAGAATGTGTGTATGAAATAACAAGTGTGTGTAAAAATTGAAGTGCTCCGCCTCTGGCCAACATATGAAATAACAAGTGTGTGTAAAAATTGAAGTGCTCCCCCTCTGGCCAACGTATGAAATAACAAGTGTGTGTAAAAATTGAAGTGCTCCCCCTCTGGCCAACATATGAAATAACAAGTGTGTGTAAAAACTGAAGTGCTCCCCCTCTGGCCAACATATGAAATAACTAGTGTGTGTAAAAATTGAAGTGCTCCCCCTCTGGCCAATATATGAAATAACAAGTGTGTGTAAAGATTTGAAGTGCTCCCCCTCTGGCCAACATATGAAATAACAAGTGTGTGTACAGATTTGAAGTGCTCCCCCTCAGGTCAACATATGAAATAACAAGTGTGTGTAAGAAATTTAAATGCGCCCCCTTTGGCCAACATATGTAATAACAAGTGTGTGTAAGCCATTGAAATGCGCCCCCCTTTGGCCAAAATTAATTTAAAAAAATAAATACATATGTATATAGAGACATACTGTAATAACTTGAAGTAAATAATGATGATTAAAAACCAACAAAACCACCAAAAAAATAAATAAAAATAAAAGCTTACCTTTTTTATATTTACATAGTATGTATATATTGTTAATGTTGTAAATACACATCTTTATATATCTACAAAGGGTGGTCCTAAAGAGGGAGGCATTTTTCTCAGGTTTCAAGAAGGTACAATGTACATGAATGTGTGTATGAAATAACAAGTGTGTTTAAAAATTGAAGTGCTCCCCCTCTGGCCAACATATGTAATAATAAGTGTGTGTAAGACATTGAAATGCGCCCCCTTTGGCCAAAATGTATTTAAGAAAATAAATAAATATGTATATAGAGACATACTGTAGTAAAATGAAGTAAATAATGAAGATTAAAAAACAATTACAAACAAAAAATAAAAAAAAACAACAACTAAAAGCTTACTTTTTTATATTTGCGTAGTTTGTATATATTATTAATGTTGTAAATACAAATCTTTATATATCTAGAAAGGGTGGTCCTAAAGAGTTAGGCATTTTTCTCAGGTCTCAAGAAGGTAACAAATACAAGAATGTGTGTGGGTGTGTGTGTGTGTGTGTGTGTGTGTGTGTGTGTGTGTGTGTGTGTGTGTGTGTGTTTGTTCGTTCTTGTATTCCTACCATTCTTGAGACATCAACAAGAAAAAGTACCTTCATATGAGGAGGTGTGAACAAGTGATGACATAAGTCATGGTCCCAATACGGAAAACCATTGCATCTATTAGAGAATGTCTCATTTGCACTCCTGGTGGTGGAATCAAAATTATTATTATGTATTATCAAAATTAATAAGGTTTTTTCAAATTGACTGTGTGTCGCTTTTAAACAGTACTCCCCACTCTGGCCAACATATGAAATAACAAGTGTGTGTAAAAATTTGAAGTGCTCCCCCTCTGGCCAACATATGAAATAACAAGTGTTTGTAACAATTTGAAGTGCTCCCCCTCTTGCCAACATATGAAATAACAAGTGGGTGTAAACATTTGAAATGCGCCCCCTTTGGCCAAAATTAATTTAGAATTTTTTTAGAAAAATGTGTATAAAGACATACTGTAATAACTATAAGTAAATCATGAATATTAAAAACCAATTACAAACAAAAAAACTAAAAACGTACCTTTTTTATATTAGCATAGTATGTATATATTATCAATGTTGTAAATACACATCTTTATAAATCTAGAAAGGGTGGTCCTAAAGAGGTAGGCATTTTTCTCAGGTCTCAAGAAGGTAAGAAATACAAGTGTGTGTGTGTGTGTGTGTGTGTGTGTGTGTGTGTGTGTGTGTGTGTGTGTGTGTATGTGTGTGTGTGTGTGTGTGTGTGTGTGTGTGTGTGTGTGTGTGTGTGTGTGTGTGTGTGTTTGTGTGCGCGCTAAAGTATGGGGATACATTTCACATTCAGGAAGTATAAAGACACTAGAGTCCAGGTGATGAAAACCAAAACTGTCTTTTGAATGTTTGTTGTCGATAGAATTCCACTTGAACTGGAAAAATGACACCGGTCCACTTGCAGATTTTCCAGCAGGTATTTTTTTTTACACAGCGACAGTGAAGAAATAAAACTGATAAATGGCAGGTTTTTCTAAACGTTTCGGGAAGACAAATGTCCTTCGAGTCACTTGTCAAAATCATCCCCAGACGAATGCAAGCACTGTAGTATGCATGCCAGGCCACTAGTGGCAATGTACACTGTAGTATGCATGCCAGGCCACTAGGTGGCAATGTACACTGTAGTATGCATGCCAGGCCACTAGGTGGCAATGTACACTGTAGTATGCATGCCAGGCCACTAGGTGGCAATGTACACTGTAGTATGCATGCCAGGCCAGTAGGTGGCAATGTACACTGTAGTATGCATGCCAGGCCACTAGGTGGCAATGTACACTGTAGTATGCATGCCAGGCCAGTAGGTGGCAATGTACACTGTCGTATGCATGCCAGGCCAGTAGGTGGCAATATACACTGTAGTATGCATGCCAGGCCAGTAGGTGGCAATGTACACTGTAGTATGCATGCCAGGCCAGTAGGTGGCAATGCACACTGTAGTATGCATGCCAGGCCACTAGGTGGCAATGTACACTGTAGTATGCATGCCAGGCCAGCAGGTGGCAATGTACACTGTAGTATGCATGCCAGGCCACTAGGTGGCAATGTCCACTGTAGTATGCATGCTAGGCCACTAGGTGGCAATGTACACTGTAGTATGCATGCCAGGCCACTAGGTGGCAATGTACCCTGTAATATGCATGCCAGGCCAGTAGGTGGCAATGTACACTGTAGTATGCATGCCAGGCCAGTAGGTGGCAATGTACACTGTAGTATGCATGCCAGGCCAGCAGGTGGCAATGTCGTAATGAAACGCTACGCACAAAACTGTCTTTCCAGTCCTTTGCATACGAGATGGTAAAATTTCAAAAAGTAAACACTAGTTTTTTTTTTATTACAAACTGGCAGCTAAGGTGCCAAAATTTTACTGCAAAATTGCAGTGTTTTTTATTTACAGTAAAAACAAAATAAAAATGTCAATTTTACAGTAATATTCTGGCAACTGAGCTGCCAGTTGGTTTTTTTTTTTCAGGTGCCAAAATTTTACTGTAAAATTGCATTTTTTTTAAAAATTAACAGTAAATTTTAAATTTTTTAAATTTTACAGTAAAATTCTGGCAACTGAGCTGCCATTTTTTTTCAGGTGCCAAACTTTTACTGTCAAATTTCAGTTTTTTAATTTACAGTAAAAAAACAAACAACAAATGTAAATTTGACAGTAAAATTCTGGCAACTGAGCTGCCAATTTTTTTTAATTTTTTTTTTCAGGTGCCCAAATTTTACTGTAAAATTGCAGAGTTTTTTTTATTTACAGTAAAAAAAAAAAAGGTATTTTACAGTAAATTTCTGGCAACTGAGCTGCCAGTTTTTTGTTTTTCTTTTTCAGGTGCCAAAATGTTACTGTGAAATTGCAGTTTTTTAAATTTATAGTAAAAAAAAAAAAAAGTACATTTTACAGTAAAATTCTGGCAAGTGAGCTGCCAGTTTTTTTGTTTTTGTTTTTCAGGTGCCAAGATTTTACTGTAAAATTGCAGTTTTTTTTATTTACAGTTAAAAACCAAAACAAAAAAAATACAGTGAAATTCTGGCAACTGAGCTGGCAGTGTTTGTTTTTTTTTGTTTTTCAGGTGCCAAAATTTTACTGTAAAATTGCAGTTTTTTTAATTTACAGTAAAAAACAAAAACAAATGTACATTTTACAGTAAAATTCTGGCAACTGAGCTGCCAATTTATTTATTTTTTTCAGGTGCCCAAATTTTACTGTAAAATTGCAGAGTTTTTTTTATTTACAGTAAAAAAAAAAGTATATTTTACAGTAAAATTCTGGCAACTGAGCTGCCAGTTTTTTTGTTTTTGTTTTTCAGGTGCCAAAATGTTACTGTGAAATTGCAGTTTTTTTAATTTATAGTAAAAAAAATAAATGTAAATTTTACAGTAAAATTCTGGCAAGTGAGCTGCCAGTTTTTTTTGTTTTTTTTTCAGGTGCCAAAATTTTACTGCAAAATGTAATTTTTATTAGAGTTTTTTTATTTACAGTAAAAAAAAAAAGTATATTTTACAGTAAAATTCTGGCAACTGAGCTGCCAGTTTTTTTTTTTTTTTTTCAGGTGCCAAAATTTTACTGTAAAATTGCATTTTTTTTTTAATTTACAGTAAATTTAAAAATTTTTAAATTTTACAGTAAAATTCTGGCAACTGAGCTGCCATTTTTTTTTCAGGTGCCAAACTTTTACTGTCAAATTTCAGTTTTTAAATTTACAGTAGAAAAAAACAAACAACAAATGTAAATTTACAGTAAAATTTTGGCAACTGAGCTGCCAATTTAAAAAAAAAAAATTTCTGGTGCTCAAATTTAACTGTAAAATTGAAGATTTTTTTTTATTTACAGTAAAAAAAAAGTACATTATACAGTAAAATTCTGGCAACTGAGCTGCCATTTTGTTTTTGTTTTTCAGGTGCCAAAATGTTACTGTGAAATTGCAGTTTTTTAAATTTATAGTAAAAAAATTTTTTTTTAATTTCACAGTAAAATTCTGGCAAGTGAGCTGCCAGTTTTTTATTTTATTTTTTTCAGGTGCCAAAATGTTACTGTAAAATTGCAGTTTTTTTTTAAATTTACAGTTAAAAACCAAAACAAAAAAAATTACAGTAAAATTCTGGCAACTGAGCTGGCAGTTTTTGTTTTTTTTTGTTTTTCAGGTGCCAAAATCTTACTGTAAAATTGCAGTTTTTTAAATTTACAGTAAAAAAACAAAAACTAATGTAAATTTTACAGTAAAATTCTGGCAACTGAGCTGCCAGTTTTTTGTTTTTTTTTTAGGTGCCAAAATTTTACTGTAAAATTGATTTTTTTTTATTTACAGTAAATTTAAAAAAATGTACATTTTACAGTAAAATTCTGGCAACTGAGCTGCCAATTTTTTGAATTTTTTTTTCAGGTGTCCAAATTTTACTGTAAAATTGCAGAGTTTTTTTTATTTACAGTAAAAAAAAAAGGTGTATTTTACAGTAAAATTCTGGCAACTGAGCTGCCAGTTTTTTTTGTTTTTGTTTTTCAGATGCCAAAATGTTACTGTGAAATTGCAGTTTTTTTAATTTATAGTAAAAAAAAAAAAAAGTAAATTTTACAGTAAAATTCTGGCAAGTGAGCTGCCAGTTTTTATTTTTTATTTTTTCAGGTGCCAAAATTTTACTGTAAAATTGCAGTTTTTTTAATTTACAGTTAAAAACCAGAACAAAAAAAATTACAGTAAAATTCTGGCAACTGAGCTGGCAGGTTTTTTTTTGTTTTTGTTTTTCAGGTGCCAAAATTTTACTGTAAAATTGCAGTTTTTTAAAATTTACAGTTAAAAAACAAAAACAAATGTAAATTTTGCATTAAAATTCTGGCAACTGAGCTGCCAGGTTTTTTTGGGTTTTTTTCAGGTGCCAAAATTTTACTGTAAAATTTAATTTTTATTTATTTACAGTAAATTAAAAACATGTCAATTTTACTGTGAAATTGCAGTTTTTTAAATTTATAGTTAAAAAAAAGAAGTACATTTTACACAAAAATTCTGGCAAGTGAGCTGCCAATTTGTTTTTTGTTTTTTTCAGGTGCCAACATTTTACTGTAAAATTGCAGTTTTTTTTATTCACAGTTAAAAACCAAAACAAAAAAAATTACAGTGAAATTCTGGCAACTGAGCTGGCAGGTTTTTTTTTTTCAGGTGCCAAAATTTTACTGTAAAATTGCAGTTTTTTTAATTTACAGTAAAAAAACAAAAACAAATGTCAATTTTACAGTACAATTCTGGCAACTGAGCTGCCCTTTTTACCATAAAAACTGCAGTAGTGTTCTTCCATTTACAGTAATATACACTACATTTTTTTTACATTACTTGTGTATTTTTCATGTCACCGAGTTTTTACTTCAAAAAGAGAGGGACTAATTGATACCAAAGGATTGTGATTGGTCACATGAAGTGTTTATTCCACTGCAGCGAGCACAAACGCACAACGTCCACAAACACACACGAGGTGTTTATTCCACTGCAGCCACCACAAACACACAACGTCAGGTTGTGGCTGCGAGTGACGTCGCCTCATTTAAGTGTCCTGTGTTCCTCAGGCCTTCTGGAGGAGGGAAGTACTGCCTCGGTGAGAGGAAGCGCTACCGATCCTGTCACACCACCGTGAGTTTCTATTCCCTTGTCTCAGTAGAAGGCCTGATTGACAACCTATGTGACACCTGATTGGAGCCTCACACTTTCCTGCATGAAACACACTTTGGAGCGGCGCTTTAAATCAATATTTAACTCTTTCTAGGTGGTCCTTTTGTGGGGGGTTTTATTTCAATGGGGTGAAAAATGAAATAGTCTGGCCTCAGGGTGAACACTCAACTCTTTAGTGCACAGGTGTCAAACTCAAGGCCTGGGGGGGCCAGATGTGGCCTACCACTTCATTTTATTTGGCCCTGGAAAGCCTGCAAATAATTTGTATCAAAGTACTGTAACTTTTCTGACTAAATGTATTATTTCTTCAAATAAATATGTACTCTATGTAATTGCAAATTATCTTAACTTAAATGTTGTCTAATTATGCAAAAATATATTATCAAACCATTTTTTTAAAAGAAATAAATACTAATAATAATGATTTCAAAGCAATGTGCAATGTAAAAATAGCAATAGATTTCATGGTCAAATTGTGAAATTTGAATGAATGAATGAATGAATGAAATAAGTTCATTTCGGTCATATAATCAACCATTTTGTGTGACCAGTTCAAGAGTACAGATTAGACATATTTAACAATCATACACATTTACACACAAAAAGAAAAGAAAAAGAATGACCGAAAAAGGAATAGGCTGAAGCCAAAGCTTATATTTGCCTATCCTGTACCTTCACTATCCTGTACCTTCACTATCCTGTACCTTCACTGAAAATTACATTGCCTGGAAAATCAACGTTAAAAAAATCAATGGGCTGAAAGTAATTGTTACTATATTTGATCATTTTCAATTATTTTTTTAAACCTTAACAAAGAACTACATCAGTGAGCTTGTTCCACCATTTAACTCCTAAAACTGAAACGCATTTGTATTTTATATTCCTTCTTACTTTACATATTTGAAAAATCAATACCCCCGTAAATTATAGTTTTCTCCTCTTAATTTAAAGAACTATAAATTCACTGTGGTTTGTACAGCATTTTTCTCTAAATGAAAAAAAAACAGTACTTATTTTTACTGTAATAAACTGTGGTGCCGTGTTGGCATTTACAGTAATACACCCATAAATCTACACTTGTTGATTTGTGGTAAACAAACAAACAAACTGGCAGCTCAGGTGCCAAAATTGTACTGTATAATTGCAGTTTTTTTTTATTTACAGTAAAAAAAAAAGTACATTTTACAGTAAAATTCTGGCAACTGAGCTGCCAGTTGTTTTTGTTTTGTTTTTCAGGTGCCAACATTTTACTGTAAAATTGCAGTTTTTTAAATTTATAGTTAAAAAAACCCAAATGTAAATTTTACAGTAACATTCTGGCAACTGAGCTGCCAGTTTTTTGTTTTTTTTCAGGTGCCAAAATTTTACTGTAAAATAGATTTTTTTTTTAAATTTACAGTAAAACAATTTTTTTTTAAATTTTACAGTAAAATTCTGGCAACTGAGCTGCCAGTTGTTTTTGTTTTGTTTTTCAGGTACCAAAATTTTACTGTAAAATTGCAGTTTTAATTTACAGTAAAAAAAACAAATGTACATTTTACAGTAGAATTTTGGCAACTGAGCTGCCAGTTTTTTTTGTTTTTTTTTCAGGTGCCAAAATTTGACTGTAAAATAGCAATTGTTTTTATTTACAGTAAAAAAAACAAAAAAACCTACATTTTACAGTAAAATTCTGGCAACTGAGCTGCCAGGTTTTTTTTTTTTCAGGTGCCAACATTTTTCTGTAAAATTGCATTTTTTTCCCCGTTTACAGTAAAAACAAACAAATGTAAATTTTACAGTAAAATTTTGGCAACTGAGCTGCCAGTTTTTTTTGTTTTTGTTTTTCGGGTGCCAAAATTTTACTGTAAAATTGCAGTTTTTTTTATTTACAGTAAAAAATAAAAGGTACATTTTACAGTAAAATTGCAGTTGTTTTAATTTACTGTAAAAAATAATAATATACATTTTACAGTAAAATTCTGGGAACTGAGCTGCCAGTTTGTTTGTTTTTGTTTTTCAGGTGCCAAAATTTTACTGTAAAATTGCAGTTTTTTAAATTTACGGTAAAAAAAATAAATGTAAATTTTACAGTAAAATTCCGGCAACTGAGCTGCCTTTTTTTAACCATAAAAACAGCAGTACTGTTTTTCCATTTACAGTAATATACACTACATTTTGAGGTGAAATTATTGCAACTTACCATAACTTTTTTACATTTTAGTTTAAAAAAAAATCTACTAATAAAATGCATAAAAAAATTACGTCATAATAGTATGCAGTGTTAGAAACGGCCCCCTGGGGCCAAACATAACTGCCAGGTGGCCCTCAGTGAAAAGGACTTTTGACACCTCTGAGTTAGTGTGAGGCCACGTCAAATCCTGTCTGCTTAGACCAGGTCAAGTCCAGTCAGATGAGGTCAGGCCAGGTGAGGTCACTTAATACCTCCTGCTGTGCTGGACCACCGACTCTGCTGCTTTTTTTTTTCAGGTGCCAACATTTTACTGTAAAATTGGCAGTTTTTTTTATTTACAGTAAAAAATTTAAAAATATGTAAATTTTACAGTAAAATTCTGGCAACTGAGCTGCCAGTTTTTTTGTTTTTGTTTTTCAGGTGCCAACATTTTACTGTAAAATTGCAGTTTTTGTTATTTACAGTAAAAAACACAAATGTACATTTTACAGTAAAATTCTGGCAACTGAGCTGCCATTTTTGTTTTTGTTTCTCAGGTGCCAACATTTAACTGTAAAATTGCAGTTTTTTTTAATTTACAGTAAAAAAAACAACAAATTTGCCCTGTGATGAGGTGGCGACTTGTCCAGGGTGTACCCCGCCTTCCGCCCGATTGTAGCTGAGATAGGCTCCAGCGCCCCCCGCGACCCCGAAGGGAATAAGCGGTAGAAAATGGATGGATGGATGGAAAAACAAATGTAAATTTTACAGTAAAATTCTGGCAACTGAGCTACCATTTTTTTTGTTTATTTTCAGTTGCCAAAATTTTACTGTAGAGTTGTAATTTTTGTAATTTACAGTAAAAAAAACAAATGTAAATTTTACAGTAAAATTCTGCCAACTGAGCTGCCAGTTTTTTTGTTTTTTTTCAGTTGCCAAAATTTTACTGTAAAATTGCAGTTTTTTTAAATTTACAGTAAAAAAAACCAAATGTAAATTTTACAATAAAATTCTGGCAACTGAGCTGCCATTTTTTGTTTTTTTGTTTTTCAGGTGCCAAAATTTTACTGTAAAATTGCAGTTTTTTTAATTTACAGTAAAAAAAACAAATGTAAATTTTACAGTAAAATTCTGGCAACTGAGCTGCCAGTTTTTTTTGTTTTTTTTCAGTTGCCAAAATTTTACTGTAAAATTGCAGTTTTTTAAATTTACAGTAAAAAAAATAAATGTAAATTTTACAGTAAAATTCTGGCAAGTGAGCTGCCAGTTTTTTTTGTTTTGTTTTTCAGGTGCTAAAATTTTACTGTAAAATTGCAGTTTTAATTTACAGTAAAAAAACCAAATGTAAGTTTTACAGTAAAATTCTGGCAACTGAGCTGCCAGTTTTTTTTGTTTTGTTTTTCTGGTGCCAAAATTTTACTGTAAAATTGCAGTTTTTGAAATGTACAGTAAAAAAATAACAAATGTAAATTTTACAGTAAAATTCTGGCAACTGAGCTGCCAGTTTTTTTGTGTGTTTTTTTTCAGTTGCCAAAATTTTACTGTAGATTTGTAATTTTTTAAATTTACAGTAAAATAAAAAAGAAGTAAATTTTACAGTAAAATTCTGGCAACTGAGCTGCCAGTTTTTTTGGGGTTTTTTTTCAGTTGCCAAAATGTTACTGTAAAATTGCAGTTTTTCTAATTTACAGTAAAAAAAACAAATGTAAATTTTACAGTAAAATTCTGGCAACTGAGCTGCCAGTTTTTTTTTTTGTTTTTTTTTCAGGTGCCAAAATTTTACTTTAAAATTGCAGTTTTTTTAATTTTGAGGTGAAATTATTGCAACTTACCATATTTTTTTTACTATTTAGTTTTAAAAAAAAAATCTAGAAATAGGATGCATAAAAAAATTACGTAATAATAGTATTCAATGTTAGAAGAGGCCCTCTGGGGCCAAACATAACTGCCATGTGGCCCTCAGTGAAAATAACTTTTGACACCTCTGAGTTAGTGTGAGGCCACGTCAAATCCTGTCTGCTTAGACCAGGTCAAGTCCAGTCAGATGAGGTCAGGCCAGGTGAGGTCACTTAATACCCCCTGCTGTGCTGGACCACCGACTCTGTGGTGTGTGCGTCGCAGGCCTGTGCGTCGGGATCGCGCGACTTCCGAGAGAAGCAGTGCGGCGACTTCGACAGCATGCCTTTCCGTGGGAAGTACTACAACTGGAAGCCTTACACCGGCGGTGAGTCTCTTTCCAGCTCTTTTCCATTCCACACCTTTCCACTTTGGTGTGCAAACAAAGTGTTGTGTCGCAGGCGGCGTCAAAGCGTGCGCCCTCAACTGCCTGGCGGAGGGCTACAACTTCTACACCGAGCGCACCCCGGCCGTGGTGGACGGCACCCGCTGTCAGGCCGACTCTCTGGACATATGCATCAACGGCGAGTGTAAGGTGAGCGCACCACACGGGTGTGGCCTTTTAGTTGGTTCCCGTTGTCAAGGGTCTTTTACAAAATGGTAACCCGAACCATCCTTGCTTTTCAGTACAGCTCAAAGCTTGCGACCTCCCCCCGGCGTGCTAAGCCACAGGTGTCAAACTCAAGGCCCGGGGGCCAGTTGTGGCCCGCTACATCATTTTATGTGGCCTGCGAAAGCCTGGGAAAAATGGGTTGCAATAAAATAATTTAGATTTTAAAATTTTTTTTACTAAATGCATTCGTTCTTTCAATTTTGACAGGAAAAAAAATGCATATTTTAAACTTTACTCGGTCAGGAAATGTTGAAGTAGTAACATGTTGAATCGGGAAATGGTATTACGGAATTCCTGGAGTTCCGGGAAAAGCGGGAATTTTTTTTGAAAATGGTAAAAAACTTGAATAGTCTGAATGAGTTGAAGTGGTTGGTGTTGGAATTTTTAAAATCGATCGAAAAATGTTGAAGTTGTAACATGTTGAATCGGGAAATGGTATTACGGAATTCCTGGAGTTCCGGAAGAAGCTGGAATTTTTTTTAAAATGGTAAAAAACTTGAATAGTTTGAATGAGTTGAAATGGTTGGTGTTGGAATTTTTCAAATCGGTCAAGAAATGTTGAAGTAGTAACATGTTGAATCGGGAATTGGTATTACGGAATTCCTGGAGTTCCGGAAGAAGCGGGAATTTTTTTTAAAATGGTAAAAAACTTGAACAGTCTGAATAAGTTGAAATGGTTGGTGGTGGAATTTTTCAAATCGGTCGAGAAATGTTGAAGTAGTAACATGTTGAATCGGGAATTGGTGTTATGGAATTCCTGGAGTTTCGGGAAAAGGGGGAATTTTTTTGGAAAATTGTAAAAAACTTGAATAGTCTGAATGAGTTGAAATGGTTGGTGTTGGAATTTTTCAAATCGTTCGAGAAATGTTGAAGTAGTAACATGTTGAATCGGGAAATGGTATTACGGAATTCCTGGAGTTTCGGGAAAAGCAGGAATTTTTTTGGAAAATGGTAAAAAACTTGAATAGTCTGACTGAGTTAAAATGGTTGGTGTTGGAATTTTTGAAATCGGTCGAGAAATGTTGAAGTAGTAACATGTTGAATCGGGAATTGGTATTACGGAATTCCTGGAGTTTCACGAAAAGCGGGAATTTTTTCATAATTGTTAAAAAACTTGAATAGTCTGAATGAGTTGAAACGGTTGGTGTTGGAATTTTTCAAATCGGTCGAGAAATGTTGAAGTAGTAACATGTTGAATCGGGAAATGGTATTACGGAATTCCTGGAGTTTCGGGAAAAGCGGGAATTTTTGGGGAAAATGGTAAAAAACTTGAATAGTCTGAATGAGTTGAAATGGTTGGTGTTGGAATTTTTCAAATCGGTCGAGAAATGTTGAAGTAGTAACATGTTGAATCGGGAAATGGTATTACGGAATTCCTGGAGTTTCGGGAAAAGCGGGAATTTTTTTGGAAAATGGTAAAAAACTTGAATAGTCTGAATGAGTTGAAATGGTTGGTGTTGGAATTTTTCAAATCGGTCGAGAAATGTTGAAGTAGTAACATGTTGAATCGGGAAATGGTATTACGGAATTCCTGGACTTTCGGGAAAAGCGGGAATTTTTTTGAAAATGGTAAAAAAAAAAATTAAATAGTCTGAATGAGTTGAAATGGTTGGTGTTGGAATTTTTCAAATCGGTCGAGAAATGTTGAAGTAGTAACATGTTGAATCGGGAAATGGTGTTACGGAATTCATGGAGTTTCAGGAAAAGCGGGAATTTTTTTATAATTGTTAAAAAACTTGAATAGTCTGAATGAGTTGAAATGGTTGGTGTTGGAATTTTTCAAATCGGTCGAGAAATGTTGAAGTAGTAACATGTTGAATCGGGAATTGGTATTACGGAATTCCTGGAGTTTCACGAAAAGCGGGAATTTTTTCATAATTGTTAAAAAACTTGAATAGTCTGAATGAGTTGAAACGGTTGGTGTTGGAATTTTTCAAATCGGTCGAGAAATGTTGAAGTAGTAACATGTTGAATCGGGAAATGGTATTACGGAATTCCTGGAGTTTCGGGAAAAGCGGGAATTTTTTTTGGAAAATGGTAAAAAAACTTGAATAGTCTGAATGAGTTGAAATGGTTGGTGTTGGAATTTTTGAAATCGGTCGAGAAATGTTGAAGTAGTAACATGTTGAATCGGGAATTGGTATTACGGAATTCCTGGAGTTTCAGGAAAAGCGGGATTTTTTTTATAATTGGTAAAAAATTTGAATAGTCTGAATGATTTGAAATGGTTGGTGTTGGAATTTTTCAAATCGATTGAGAAATGTTGAAGTAGTAACATGTTGAATCGGGAAATGGTATTACGGAATTCCTGGAGTTTCGGGAAAAGCGGGAATTTTTTTTGAAAATGGTAAAAAACTTGAATAGTCTGAATGAGTTGAAACGGTTGGTGTTGGAATTTTTCAAATCGGTCGAGAAATGTTGAAGTAGTAACATGTTGAATCGAGAAATGGTATTACGGAATTCCTGGAGTTTCGGGAAAAGCGGGAATTTTTTTGGAAAATGGTAAAAAACTTGAATAGTCTGAATGAGTTGAAATGGTTGGTGTAGGAATTTTTCGAAGCGGTCGAGAAATGTTGAAGTAGTAACATGTTGAATCGGGAAATAGTATTACGGAATTCCTGGAGTTTCGGGAAAAGCTGGAATTTTTTGGGAAAATGGTAAAAAACTTGAATAGTCTGAATGAGTTGAAATAGTCAGTGTTGGAATTTTTCAAGTCGGTCGAGAAATGTTGACGTAGTAACATGTTGAATCGGGAAATGGTATTACGGAATTCCTTGAGTTTCGGGAAAAGCGGGAATTTTTTGGAAAATGGTAAAAAACTTGAATAGTCTGAATGAGTTGAAGTTGCTGATGTTGGAATTTTTCAAATCGATTGAGAAATGTTGAAGTAGTAACATGTTGAATCGGGAAATGGTATTACGGAATTCCTGGAGTTTCGGGAAAAGCGGGAATTTTTTTTTGAAAATGGTAAAAAACTTGAATAGTCTGAATGAGTTGAAACGGTTGGTGTTGGAATTTTTCAAATCGGTCGAGAAATGTTGAAGTAGTAACATGTTGAATCGAGAAATGGTATTACGGAATTCCTGGAGTTTCGGGAAAAGCGGGAATTTTTTTGGAAAATGGTAAAAAACTTGAATAGTCTGAATGAGTTGAAATGGTTGGTGTTGGAATTTTTCAAAAAGAAGGGTTTTTAAGCCTTTTTTAAAAGCATCCACAGTCTGTGGTGCCCTCAGGTGGTCAGGGAGAGCGTTCCACAGACTGGGAGCGGCGGAGCAGAAAGCCCGGTGTCCCATTGTTCGTAGCTTTGTCCTCGGAGGTTGGAAGAGGTTAGTCTGTCCGGAGCGGAGGTGTGGTGTGGAGGATTTGGGGGTGAGCAGTTGTTTGAGGTAGAGGGGGTCATTTCCATGGAGGCACTGGTGGGTTAGTAGGGAGACTTTGTATTCAATAAGGAAGCCAGTGAAGGGATTTTAATTATTAAGGACACTTTCTTTGCTGTAATTTGAAATATGTCCAATTTGAATTTTTGGTGCCGTGACCCGGATTAGGAAGTATGTGTACACGTTACTGTTACCATGCTAATGTTTTATGAGTTACCAACCAAAGTGAACATACCTGTCAAATGTGATTCTTTCAGCACGTGGGGTGTGACAACGTCCTGGCGTCCGACGCCAAGGAGGACCGCTGTCGGGTGTGCGGCGGCGACGGCAGCACCTGCGAGGCCACCGAGGGCTTCTTCAACGAGTCTCTGCCTCGAGGAGGTGAAGTGCTTTTTTTTGGGGGGGGGGGGGGGGTCTAAACATATTTGTCCTTCTAAGGTAGTGAATTATAGTTATATAGCGCTTTTCTCTAGTGACTCAAAGCGCTTTACATAGTGAAACCCATTATCTAAGTTACATTTAAACATGTGTGGGTATAGTATCTTGCCCAAGGACACAACGGCAGTAACTAGGATAGCGGAAGTGGGGATCGAACCTGGAACTCTCAAGTTGCTGGCACGGCCGCTCAACCAACCGAGCCCTACCGCCCCAATATATGGTTTATATGGTGTGGGAATTGGTAAATACTCCACTTTACATCAAGCGTGCGCTTACAAATTAATAAAATAGTATTCTAATAAATATATAACCCAATAAAATAATATTCTAATCAATATATAACACATTAAATAATATTCTAATAAATATATAACATAATAAAATAATATTCTAACAAATACGTATATAACATAATAAAATAATATTCTAATAATATATAACATAATAAAATAATATTCTAATAAATATATAACACAATAAAATGATATTCTAATAAATATATAACATAATAAAATAATATTCTAATAAATATATAACACAATAAAATAATATTCTAATAATATATAACATAATAAAATAATATTCTAATACATATATAACACAATAAAATAATATTCTAATAAATATATAACATAATAAAATAATATTCTAATAGTATATAACATAATAAAATAATATTCTAATAAATATATAACACAATCAAATAATATTCTAATATATAACAGAATAAATATATAACATAATAAAATAATATTCTAATAAATATATAACATAATAAAATAATATTCTAATAAATATATAACACAATAAAATAATATTCTAATAAATATATAACATAATAAAATAATATTCTAATAAATATATAACACAATAAATAATATTCTAATAAATATATAACATAATAAAATAATATTCTAATAAATATATAACATAATAAAATAATATTATAATAAATATATAACACAGTAAAATAATATTCTAATAAATATATAACACAATAAAATAATATTCTAATAGATATATAACACAATAAAATAATATTCTAATAGATATATAACACAATAAAATAATATTCTAATAGATATATAACATAATAAAATAATATTACCAAAATATTTTAATCTATTTGTAAATAAGTAGCCATTTATAGGGGACCGTGAGCCATAAACTGGGGGTCGGCAAAATGATTTATGTAGTAAATAGTACAAATAGCAGATCATATTTTTAATCCTTGGGAGATGTTCTCTCCTGTATGGGGTCTCTGGTCCCAAAAAGTTTGAGAACCGCTGACTTAAACAAATGGAAACTCACGACGAGGCAATAAAATAATAATAATAATAATTATAATACAAAATAAATTCTAAAAATAAGAAATGTAATAAACATAAATTTGAAAACACGTACATCAATTACTACGCATTTTAATTATTAATATTTTCAATTGCGATGAAGTATCCAACAAAGCAGGGGTGTCCAAAAATAAATCAAAGGGTCCATTTTGTTCTTTAACAAGGCTAATAAAAAACCTTGTTTTATTATCATCAACATTTCAGCCTTTTCACTTTACATTGTGACGTTATGCGTTGGCGTTGCCATTTAGGAACACTAACGTAAGGTAGGACCGGTCCAGGGTCTAAAAATACCGAGCGTGCCCGTCGTGTCCTCCGTTCCAACCTTCTTTTTGACATTTCCCGCGACTTGAAAGTAACGGCAGGTCTCTCGCAGGCTACATGGAGGTGGTCCACATCCCCAAAGGTTCCGTCCACATCGAGGTCCGAGAGGTCACCGTCTCCAAGAATTACATCGGTGAGTTGGAATACTTTTGTAATACTTTTGTAACACGGCGCCAGACGTGCCAAAGGCGCCGTGTCGGAGTCGTAAACACCTGCACGGGAGTCCGGGAGCAAGCCAGCCAGCCGGCGTTTGGACGCCGCTGGATGTTTTTTTTACACGTGTGTTGTGCTTGGAGACGCAGCTTTGTTTTGACAACCAGGCAGGACGGCGTTCACCAGATTAGTCTGGGCTTTCACCTGAAGGCTCCCGAGTTAGACGCCAGTACGTGTCGCTGCACGTGAGCGTAGAACCAGGCCCGTGACATCACGCCCCCGTGATTGTGTCCACCTGCTGCTCCTTCTCAGCCTCTTTTTTTCCCCCACGTCTCCTCTTTTTGTCTCTGATGGCGCAGCTTTGAAATCCGAAGGGGACGATTATTACATCAACGGCGCTTGGACCATCGACTGGCCGAGGAAGTTCGACGTCGCCGGCACCGCCTTCCACTACAGGAGGCCCTCGGACGAGCCCGAGTACTTGGAGGCTCTCGGGGCCACCACAGAGAACCTGGTTGTCATGGTAACGCAACACTTTTCTTTGCTGTAATTTAAAAAAAAAAAGATCACACCGCGGGGCGGGGTAGGATGTCCAATTTGGATTTTTGGTGCCGTGACCCGGATGAGAGTTAGTTTCAGCGTGTCCTAGAGGCCAGCCGGTAGGGATGTATATATCGTTACGATTTTATCGATACCGGTATTGATATTCCTTCTCGATCGGTACTCTAATCAGCACTATATGTGATTTGTGCTAATAAAGATGTGAAAAAATGCATTTTTTATCGGCATTTTTATTAGGTTGTGCACCAGCAACATGGTAACACAACACTTTCTTTGTTCTAATTTTGATTCCGATCACACTGCTGAGTAGGGAAGTCCAATTTGGATTTTTGGTGCCGTGACCCGGATGAGAGTTAGTTTTAGCGTGTCCTATAGGCCAGCCAGTAGGGATGTATATATCGTTACGATTTTATCGATATTCCTTCTCGATCGGTACTCTAATCAGTACTGTATGTGATCACACTGCGGGGTAGGATGTCTAATTGGGATTTTTGGTGCCGTGACCCGGATGAGATTGAGGTGTAGGGGGAGGTGAGTGGAACGGAGGCCAGCCAGTGGGCATATATATCATTACGATTTTATAGATACCGATATTGATATTCCTTCTCAATCGGTACTCTAATCACTCCTGTATGTGATTTGTGTTAATAAAGATGTGAAAAAAAATCATTTTTTATCGGCATTTTTATTAGCATAAAAGGTTGTGTACCAGCAACATGGTAACACAACACTTTCTTTACTCTAATTTCGATTCCGATCACACCGCGGGGTAGGAAGTCCAATTTGGATTTTTGGTGCCGTGACCCGGATGACAGTTAGGTTCAGCGTGTCCTAGAGGCCAGCCAGTAGGGATGTATATCGCTACGATTTTATCGATATTCCTTCTCGTACTACATGTGATCACACTGCGGGGTAAGATGTCCAATTTGGATTTTTGGTGCCGTGACCCGGATGAGAGTTAATTCAGTGTGTCCTGGTTGCCAGCCAGTAGGGATGTATAGCGTTAGGATTTGAGCGATACCAATATTGATATTCCTTCTCGATCGGTACTCTAATCAGTACTATATGTGATTTGTGTTAATAAAGTTGTGGAAAAAAATGCATTTTTTATCGGCATTTTTATTAGCACAATAGGTTGTGTACCAGCAACATGGTAACACAACACTTTCTTTGCTATAATTTAAAAAAAAGATCACACCACGGGGTAGGAAGTCCAATTTGGATTTTTGGTGCCGTGACCCGGATGAGAGTTAGGTTCAGCGTGTCCTATAGGCCAGCCAGTAGGGATGTATATATCGTTACCATTTTATCGATATTCCTTCTCGATTGGTACTCTAATCAGTACTGTATGTGATCACACTGCGGGGTTGGATGTCCAATTGGGATTTTTTGTGCCGTGACCCGGCTGAGATTTAGGTTCAGTGTGCCCTATAGGCCAGCCAGTAGGGATGTATATATCGTTACGATTTTATGGATATTCCTTCTCGATTGGTACTCTAATCAGTACTGTATGTGATCACACTGCGGGTTGGATGTCCAATTGGGATTTTTGGTGCCGTGACCCAGATGAGATTGAGGTGTAGGGGGAGGTGAGTGGAACGGAGGCCAGCCAGTGGGGATATATATCATTACGATTTTATAGATACCGATATTGATATTCCTTCTCAATCGGTACTCTAATCACTCCTGTATGTGATTTGTGTTAATAAAGATGTGAAAAAAATGCATTTTTTATCGGCATTTTTATTAGCGCAAAAGGTTGTGCACCAGCAACATGGTAACACAAGACTTTCTTTGCTCTAATTTCGATTCCGATCACACTGCAGGGTAGGAAGTCCAATTTGGATTTTTGGTGCCGTGACCCGGATGAGAGTTAGGTTCAGCGTGTCCTATAGGCCAGCCAGTAGGGATGTATATATCGTTACGATTTTATCGATATTCTTTCTCGATCCGTACTCTAATCAGTACTGTATGTGATCACACTGCGGGGTAGGGTGTCCAATTTGGATTTTTGGTGCTGTGACCTGGCTGAGAGTTAGTTTCAGTATGTCCTGGTTGCCAGCCAGTAGGGATGTATAGCGTTAGGATTTTATTGATACCGATACCAATATTAATATTCCTTCTCGATGCTGGTATTCATCAATACTATTTGTGATTTTTGCTAATAAAGATGTGAAAAAGTGCATTTTTTATTAGCATTTTTATTAGGTTGTGCACCAGCAACATGGTAACACAACTCTTTCTTTGCTGTAATTTTGAAAACGCTCAAACTGCGGGGTAGGATGTCCAATTGGGATTTTTGGTGCCGTGACCCAGATGAGAGTGAGGTTTAGCGTGTCCTAGAGGCTAGCCAGTAGGGATGTATATCGTTATGATTTTATCTATACCAATATTGGTATTCCTTCTCGATCGATACTCTAATCAGTACTATATGTGATCACACTGCGGGGTAGGATGTCCAATTTGGATTTTTGGTGCCGTGACCCAGATGAGAGTTAGTTTCAGCGCGTCCTAGAGGCCAGCCGGTAGGGATGTATATATCGTTACGATTTTATCGATACCGATATTGATATTCCTTCTCGATCGGTACTCTATAATCAGTACTATATGTGATACCTTCACACTGCGGGGAAGGATGTCCAATTGGGATTTTTGGTGCTGTGACCCGGATGAGAGTGAGGTTTAGGGGGGTGAGTGGAACAGAGGCCCGCCAGTGGGGATGTATATCGTTAGGATTTTATCGATACCAATATTGATATTCCTTCTCGATGCCGGTATTCATCGGTACTCTAATCGGAACTGAATATAATTTATGTAATTAAGAATGTTAAAAAAATATTTTTATTAGCACAATAGGTTGTGTACCAGCAACATGGTAACACAACACTTTTTTTTGCTGTAATTTCGATTACAATCACACTGCGGGGTGGGATGTCCAATTTGGATTTTTGGTGCCGTGACCCGGATGAAACTGAGGTTTAGGTGGGGTGAGTGGAACAGAGGCCAGCCAGTGGGGATGTATATCGTTATGATTTTATCGATAACAATATTGATATTCCCTCTCAATGCCGGTATTCATCGGTACTCTAATCGGTACGGAATACAATTTGTGTAATTAAAGATATTTTTAAAATATTGTTATTAGCACAATAGGTTGTGTACCAGCAACATGGTAACACAACACTTGCTTTGCTGTAATTTCGAATAGGAATCACACTGCGGGGTAGGATGTCCAATTTGGATTTTTGGTGCCGTGACCCGGATGAGATTGAGGTTTAGTGCGTCCTAGAGGCCAGCCAGTAGAGATGTATATCGTTATAATTTTATCGATACCAATATTAATATTCCTTCTCGATCGGTACTCTAATCTATTGGTGCCGTGACCCGGATGAGGAAGTATGTTTGCACGTTACCATGCGAACATTTTTTGCTAGCAATTTAGCTCATTTTATAGGTTTAAACCTAAAAAATCTTGGATTTTCATGCTTAGTGCCATCTTATAAGTATGCTAACTGTTCCCTTGCTAATGTTAGCATGTTATTATGCTAACATAAAAATGAATTTTTTTTTCACATAATTATTATTTTGGGGCATTCATAGCACAGATCGCCGGCCCATCAAAATCTCCGTGGGATGGTTTGTTTATTTGTTGTTGTGTTGATGTTTGAAAAAGGAAGTGAACAAATGTGTTAGAAGTTATTTCTAGAAGGAAAAGGAGTAGGATTAAATAAGCTTTTCTTCTTCCTATTCCTTTTCGGACATGTTAGAATGTCAAACTGTGTTCGAAACACGTTGTTTTTGTTGTTTTGTCTCTTCTTTTTTGACATTAAATAAACACTTCCAATAGCGCTAAAGTTGGAAGATGTAGTGGATTATCTTTGCTAATTGGACGTGCGCCCTTGCAGATCCTCCTCCAGGAACAGAACCAGGGCATCCACTACAAGTTCAACGTTCCCATCCAACGTACAGGCAGTGGTGACAACGAGGTGGGCTTCTCCTGGTTCCACCTGCCCTGGTCCCAGTGCTCTGCCACATGTGCCGGAGGTAAGACCGCTTCGGCAACTCGGAAGCCTCAAAGCACAGGTGTCAAAGTCCAGGCCCCGGGGGGCCCGCCACAGGGTTTCATGTGGCCCTGGAAATAATAGGCGTCAATAAAGCGTGTTATCTTCCTAACTTAACATATTCATTCTTTCAATATTGACAGAAATATTGCAAGTCTTTTAAAGTTTGACAATTTACTGGCCGTGCAAAAACATGTTCAGCATATTTTTGGGTAACAAAAGAACAGTAAGAATGTATAAAAAAAAAAAAAAAAAAGAGCCACATTTTGTGATGCAATGAGGAAAAAAAAGTGACAATTTGATAAGTCAGGGGTGTCTGTCAGGTTCAAACACTGATGACATCTATTAAACAGACAAGAAGCAAGGAATCATGCAGAGACAGAGTTCAATTTGGCTCAATGAGGAGAGACGTATTGGGCTGTGCACTCAGTTACAGTTCCAACCTACGCTCTAAGGCACAGCCCACGTGCTCCTCTATTTATTTGGGAGGACCCTGGTTACATCACTGTCTCTGCTTTGTCTGCATCCAGGTACTCGATGTTCGCCCTTGGCAGTCAGCAGGCCGGGTCTGGACACAAACACTGATACGAGACGAGATTGCGAGGTTGTGCCTTTGCACAGATAGAAAAGTACAACTTCAGCACAATTGATAATAACTATAGCGACGGCCTTTAAGTATAAGAGTTGTGTGATAACTTACACATAATTATTCTAACAGTGTCCAAACTTTTTCCAACAAGGGTCATAAACTGAAAAGTCAAAGTATTTGACATATATATAAGTAAGACATATTTAAGGATCAGCTTTGTGCTGCCTGACCAGGGTTTTTTTTTAGAAAATCTGCAAAGACTCCTCCCACCCCCACCAAGGACTGTTTTCACTGCTGGACTCTAGAAAGAGTCACGGCACCAAAAATCCATGTAACAGTTTCTTCCCTCAGGCCGTCAGACTCTTGAACGCATCATAATAATCCCCTCAATTCCCCCCCAAAAATGGATTAACTGTCTGGAATACAAGGACAATATAACATACATCCATAAACGTGGATGCATATGCAAAAGTGCAATATATTTATCTGCACAGTAATCTATTTATTTATATCTGCACCTTATTGCTCTTTTATCCTGCACTGCAACCAGCTAATGCAACCACATTTCCTTCTTGTCTGTACTGTAAAGTTGACATTTGAATGACACTAAAAAGGAAGTCTATAAGTCTAGTCTAGTGTGACAATTATTATTAGTTCATTTCACTTTTTTTTGTCTACATTTTTGCAGTTTTTTCATACCTGTAATAATTACTTTGTCACCTATAAAACAAAGCTGACACTAAGTTGTGTCTTTAAATACTAATGTAGTAT
>NC_084738.1:80045761-80073261 GCF_033978785.1 Entelurus aequoreus | reverse complement strand
AAGTTGAAGTGCGCACTCGGGGAGGGGATCCACTTGGAGAAGATTGCCACTACGCTTCCAGATCTGCTTACCAGAGTCACGTATTAGCGGCTGTGGTGGGACGCCACCTGCCAGAGGAGCAGGAATGTGCCGTGACGTAACAAACCCTTCTTTCCGTCTTTCAGGCTCCCAGAAGCAGGAGGTGGTGTGCAAGAGGCTGGACGACAACTCCCTGGTCCAGAACAGCTACTGCGACCCGGAAGGAAAACCTCCAGAGAACCAGAGCGACTGCAACGCTGAGCCGTGTCCTCCAGAGTACGTAACCCCACACAACATGTCGTCGTCCAAGTCTCACTTGTCCACCACTACCTGGCCTGAGCCGTGTCCTCCAGAGTACGTAACCCCACACAACATGTCGTCGTCCAAGTCTCACCTGTCCACCACTACCTGGCCTGCATGCTGGAGTCCAGAGCCTTTAAAAGAGCCGGAATTTGGTTTGAAAATGCAGAAAAGACAATGGTAAAAAAACTAAGCATTCTATTTCTGTGGAGGACTCTCTTCCACGGGTTCCACGGACCACCAATCACTGACATGACAGCTGCCTTCATGGTTCTGAACAATGATTTATTTTGCAATATGCGTCTCTTTTCGTGCGTTTCAGCCATCGTCTCTGAGTCAGTCTCGCTCTCGCGCTCGCTCTCGCGCTCGCTCTCGCGCTCGCTCTCGCGCTCACGCTCGCTCTCCAACTTCCCTCTCCTCTCCGGCTGCTGCCTTTTAACAGAGCGACAGGTGATTAGATAATCAGGCCCAGGTGGGCCATCTACGCACCTGTCGCTGATCTTTCAGCCGGTCCTGGCACACCCCGCTTCGCTGCAGGTCCGCAGGCCACGCCCCC
The DNA here is from genome assembly GCF_033978785.1 of Entelurus aequoreus. Classification (NCBI taxonomy): domain Eukaryota; kingdom Metazoa; phylum Chordata; class Actinopteri; order Syngnathiformes; family Syngnathidae; genus Entelurus; species Entelurus aequoreus. The sequence continues at coordinate 80,072,387 of NC_084738.1, read as the reverse complement.
CCCCACAATTTCATACAACAAAAATGAAAATGGGAGAAGAACAGACCAAAACATGCTATTTTATTTGCAGACACCGGAAGTAAAAGCAGAGATAATTACTACAAGTCCCTGTGGCTCCGACTATGAATGATTGTAGACATGGCAGAACCAGGACTGACTTTAGGCTTGTCCCCATACCAATATTTTGGTACCAGTACCGGTACCAATGACAGTTTGAAAACAAAACAAACAAAAAAACTTCAAATTCTTGTGGACGCAAAAGAGCCCCACTCATAAAAGTGTTAAAAATAAGTCATATTTCTTTTACTTTCAATTCTTAAATCTTTAGATCAACTTCAGATCAATTATGTTTTTATAATTATTATTATTTTTTCCTTGTTTTATGCCCTTTTTGTCAAAGAAATGTTTTTTTTTAATGTCAAACACACACAAAATATGCCATGTTTTCCCCAGAATTAGAGCCTTAATAGGTCAATAATTCACAACATTGATTTTGATTTATTATTATTTTTTAATTGACAGTTTAAAAAAAAAATCCACTAAAATTCTTGGGAACCCAAAAGAGCCCCACTCATAAAAGTGCTAAAAATAAGTCATATTTCTTTTACTTTCAATTCTTAAATCTTTAGATCAACTTCAGATCAATTATGTTTTTATAATAATAATTATTTTTTCCTTTTTTATGCCCTTTTTGTCAAAGAAATGTGTTTTTTTATGGCAAACACACACAAAATATGCCATGTTTACCCCAGAAAAAACTTTTTAGGTCAATAATTCATAACACTGATTTTGATTTAGATTTTTTTTTAATTGACAGTTTAAAAAAAAATCCCACTAAAATTCTCAGGGACCCAAAAGGGCCCCACTCATAAAAGTGTCAAAAATAAGTAATATTTTTTTTACTTTCAATTCTTAAGTCAACTTCAGATCAATTATATGTTTTTATAATTATTATTATTTTCCTTGTTTTATGCCCTTTTTGTCAAAGAAATTTGTTTTTTTATGGCAAACACACAAAATATGCCATGTTTTCCCCAGAATTACAGCCTTAATAGCTCAATAATTCATAACATTGATATTGATTCCTTTTATTTTTTTTATTTACGGTTTTTTTTTAAATCCCACTAAAATTATTGGGGACCCCACTCATAAAAGTGTTAAAAATAAGGCATACTTTTTTTTTTTTTTATTATTATTTTTATTTCAAATTCTTAAGTCTAGATCAACCTCAGCTCAATTATGTTTTTACTATTTTTTCATGGTTTTTTTCATGTGTTGTATGCCCTTTTTGTGAAAGAAAAACAGTTTTTTAATGGTAAACACAAAATATGCAAAGTTTTCCCCAGAAAAAAAATTGAATAGAGCTTTAAATAGATCAATTATTCATAACATTGATTTTGATTCATTATGTATTAGTGTTTTTAATTGACAGTTTAAAAAAAATCCGCTAACATTCATAAGTGTTAAAATATAACATACATTTTTTTTCAAATACTTTTACTTTCAATTCTTAAGTCTAGATCAACCTCAGGTATATTTTTTGTTTGTTTGTTGTATGCCAATAAAACTTTTGTTTTTTTATGGAAAACACACAAAAAATGCGATGTTTTCCCCAGAAAAATGTAATACAGCCTTGAATAGGTCAATAATTCATAAGATTGATTTTCATTCATTGTTTATTTTTTTAAATGACAGTTTTAAAAAAAATCCCACTAAAATTCTTGGGGACCCAAAAGTACCCCACTCAGAAAAGTGTTAAAAATAAGACATACTTTTATTTGTTTTAGTTCCTAAGTCTAAATCAACCTCAGCTCAATTATGTTTTAATTATTTTTTCATGTTTTTTTTCCGTTTGTTGTATGCCCTTTTTGTAAAAGAAAAACAGTTTTTTAATGGTAAACACAAAATATGCAATGTTTTCTCCAGAAATTGTTTTAATAGAGCTTTAAATAGGTCAATTATTCATAACATTGATTTTGATTCATTATTTATTAGTGTTTTTAAATTGACAGTTTAATTTTTTTTTGCTAACATTCATAAGTGTTAAAATAGAACATACATTTAAAAAAAAAAAGTTTTACTTTCAATTCTTAAGTCTAGATCAACCTCAGGTTAATTATACGTTTTTATTTATTTTTGTATATTTATTTTTTTGTTTGTTGTATGCCCTTTTTGTCAATAAAACTTTAGTTTTTTATGGAAAACACACAAAAAGTGCAATGTTTTCCCCAGGAAAAAATGTAATACAGCCTTGAATAGGTTTATTTTTTTTAAATGACACTTTAAAAAAAAATCCCACTAAAATTCTTGGGGACCCAAAAGGGCCCCACTCATAAAAGTGTTAAAAATAAGACATCATTTTATTTTTATTTTTTTTAAAGTTTCTAAGTATAAATCAACCTCAGCTCAATTATGTTTTTATTATTTTTTCATGTTTTTTTTTCTGTTTGTTGTATGCCCTTTTTGTAAAAGAAAATCAGTTTTTTAATGTTAAACACAAAATATGCAATGTTTTCCCCAGAATTTTTTTTAATAGAGCTTTAAATAGGTCAATTATTTATAACATTGATTTTGATTCATTATTTATTAGTGTTTTTAATTGACAGTTTTAAAAAAATCAGCTAAAATTCATAAGTGTTAAAATAAAACATACATTTAAAAAATATATATTTTTACTTTCAATTATTAAGTCTAGATCAACCTCAGGTTAATAATTATGTTTTTTTTTTGTAATATTTCTTTTTTTGTTTGTTGTATGCCCTTTTTGTCAATAAAACTTTAATTTTTTATGGAAAACACACAAAAAATGCGATGTTTTCCCCAGAAAAAAATGTATAGAACCTTGAATAGATTTTCATTCATTGTTTATTTTTTTAAATGACAGTTTAGAAAAAAAACCCCACTAAAATTCTTGGGGACCCAAAAGGACCCCACTCATAAAAGTGTTAAAAATAAGACATAATTTTTATTTTTTATTATTATTATTATTTTTAATTCTTAAGTCTAAATCAACCTCAGCTCAATTATGTTTTTATTATTTTTTCATGTTTTTTTTTCTGTTTGTTGTATGCCCTTTTTGTAAAAGAAAATCAGTTTTTTAATGTTAAACACAAAATATGCAATGTTTTCCCCAGAATTTTTTTTAATAGAGCTTTAAATAGGTCAATTATTTATAACATTGATTTTGATTCATTATTTATTAGTGTTTTTAATTGACAGTTTAAAAAAAATCAGCTAAAATTCATAAGTGTTAAAATAAAACATACATTTAAAAAAAATATATTTTTACTTTCAATTATTAAGTCTAGATCAACCTCAGGTTAATAATTATGTTTTTTTTGTAATATTTATTTTTTTGTTTGTTGTATGCCCTTTTTGTCAATAAAACTTGAATTTTTTATGAGAAACACACAAAAAATGCGATGTTTTCCCCAGAAAAAAATGTATACAACCTTGAATAGATTTTCATTCATTGTTTATTTTTTTAAATGACAGTTTAGAAAAAAAATCCCACTAAAATTATTGGGGACCCAAAAGGACCCCATTCATAAAAGTGTTAAAAATAAGACATCATTTTTATTTTTTATTATTATTTTTATTTTTGATTCTTAAGTCTAAATCAACCTCAGCTCAATTATGTTTTTATTATTTTTTCATGTTTTTTTTGTTTGTTTGTTGTATGCCCTTTTTGTAAAAGAAAAACCGTTTTTTAATGTTAAACACAAAATATGCAATGTTTTCTCCAGAATTTTTTTTTAATAGAGCTTTAAATAGGTCAATTATTCATAACATTGATTTTGATTCATTATTAGTGTTTTTAAATTGACAGTTTAAAAAAAATGTGCTAACATTCATAAGTGTTAAAATAAAACATAAATTAAAAAAAAAAAGTTTTACTTTCAATTCTTAAGTCTAGATCAACCTCAGGTTAATTATACGTTTTTATTTATTTTTGTATATTTATTTTTTTGTTTGTTGTATGCCCTTTTTGTCAATAAAACTTTAGTTTTTTATGGAAAACCCACAAAAAATGCAATGTTTTCCCCAGGAAAAAATGTAATACAGCCTTGAATAGGTTTATTTTTTTAAATGACACTTTAAAAAAAAATCCCACTAAAATTCTTGCGGACCCAAAAGGGCCCCACTCATAAAAGTGTTAAAAATAAGACATCATTTTATTTTTTAAATTTTTTTAGTTTCTAAGTATAAATCAATCTCAGCTCAATTATGTTTTTATTATTTTTTCATGTTTTTTTTTCTGTTTGTTGTATGCCCTTTTTGTAAAAGAAAAACAGTTTTTTAATGTTAAACACAAAATATGCAATGTTTTCCCCAGAATTTTTTTTAATAGAGCTTTAAATAGGTCAATTATTTATAACATTGATTTTGATTCATTATTTAATAGTGTTTTTAATTGACAGTTTTAAAAAAATCAGCTAAAATTCATAAGTGTTAAAATAAAACATACATTTAAAAAAAATATATTTTTACTTTCAATTATTAAGTCTAGATCAACCTCAGGTTAATAATTATGTTTTTTTTGTAATATTTCTTTTTTTGTTTGTTGTATGCCCTTTTTGTCAATAAAACTTTAATTTTTTATGGAAAACACACAAAAAATGCGATGTTTTCCCCAGAAAAAAATGTATACATTCTTGAATAGATTTTCATTCATTGTTTATTTTTTTAAATGACAGTTTAGAAAAAAAATCCCACTAAAATTATTGGGGACCCAAAAGGACCCCACTCATAAAAGTGTTAAAAATAAGACATCATTTTTATTTTTTATTATTATTTTTATTTTTGATTCTTAAGTCTAAATCAACCTCAGCTCAATTATGTTTTTATTATTTTTTCATGTTTTTTTTGTTTGTTTGTTGTATGCCCTTTTTGTAAAAGAAAAACAGTTTTTTAATGTTAAACACAAAATATGCAATGTTTTCTCCAGAATTTTTTTTTAATAGAGCTTTAAATAGGTCAATTATTCATAACATTGATTTTGATTAATTATTTATTAGGGTTTTTAAATTGACAGTTTAAAAAAATTTGCTAACATTCATAAGTGTTAAAATAAAACATAAATAAAAAATAAAAAAAGTTTTACTTTCAATTCTTAAGTCTAGATCAACCTCAGGTTAATTATACGTTTTTATTTATTTTTGTATATTTATTTTTTTGTTTGTTGTATGCCCTTTTTGTCAATAAAACTTTAGTTTTTTTATGGAAAACACACAAAAAATGCAATGTTTTCCCCAGGAAAAAATGTAATACAGCCTTGAATAGGTTTATTTTTTTAAATGACAGTTTTTAAAAAAATCCCACTAAAAGTGATAAAAATAAGACATACAATTTTTTTTAAATTATTTTTATTTTCAATTCTTAAGTCTGATCAACTCCAAATATCGGCCCCCTTGACTACTAATATCAGCATCGGCACTGTAAAAACGTTATCGGTCCGTCTCTGGTTCAAACATGGTGAAAAAGTCCCTCTTGCACAACGATACGATAATGAAAGCCTCCCAGCTGAAAGAATATCATCTGTGCTCTAATTGTCCCCGAGGCGTGAAAAAGCCAGACAACAAAACAAGTCGTAAAAGCGAGGCGTGATATCTGCTCGTAAAACAAAAAAGTGTTTGGAGGAAAATAATAAAGCCCAGTGATTTATAATGCAAAGTATTTTCCCGCGCTCGCCCGCTGCCAACAATAAGAGCTGCGGCGAGCGACCACCTGTGTTTGATTCTCTTGGCGCGGTGGCGGCGGGGAGGTACACGTGTGCAGGTGCACGGCGGCCAAACGCACACGCTCGCTTCAATCAGTGTTACGGCTTTTTTTCCCCCCATCTGGATTCACTCGCAGTGTCGTGTTTTGCGCACACACACACACACACACACACACACACACACACACACACACACACACACACACACACACACACACACACTGGAGGATGAGGCTCACGTCGCTTTTACAGGCAGATGTTTGAACGCGTCGTTAACGCGTGTTGGATGATGTCATAACAAGCGTTTTGAGCATTATTTTCTTAATTGCTGCATCGTCATGGCGACTGACCAGGTCGACCCGGGTTCCCCCCAAAGTCGCGATTAGTCCGGTAAACGATATTTCAGAACGAAGCGGACGTCGATGACATGAAGGTAGAATCCAAATAAATGTACCGTAGTTTCCGGACTATAAGGCGCTGTCAGGTTCAAACCCCAAACTGTCTATTAAACAAGACAAGAAGCAAGGAATCATGCAGAGACAGAGTTGAATTTTGCTCATGAGGAGAGACGTATTGGGCTGCACACTCAGTTACAGTTCCAACCTACGCTCTGAGGTACAGCCCACGTGTTCCTCTATTTATTCGGGAGGTCCCTAGTTCACATCACTGAGGCTGCTTCTGAAGGGAGGGGTAATTATTCAGAATGGAAATGTGCTGACACTCGTGATTTCGCCCTGTCTCCATTTCGTCCGCGTTGAGGTACTCGATGTCCGTCCTCGGCTGTCGGCAGGCAGGGTCTGGAAACAAACTGCTGACGCGAGACAACTCGCAATGGAAGATTACAAGTCGTGCCTTTGCACGGATAGAAAAGTACAACTTCAGCACAATTGATAATAACTATAGCAACGGCCTTTAAGCATAAGAGTTGTGTGATAACTTATACGTAATTATTCTAACAGGCGCGCTTAAAATTCTTTCATGGACAGTGCGCCTTATAACCCGGTGCGCCTAATGTACGGAATATTTCTGGTTTTGCTTACCGACCTCAAAGCTATTTTATTTGGTACATGGTGTAAGTGTGACCAGTAGATGGCAGTCACACATAAGAGATACGTGTAGACTGCAATATGATGGCAGTCACACATAAGAGTGAGGTGTTGACTGCAGGTATGACGCCGCACCGCTTGATGGATTGTCGAAGCATTACGACTACCATAGTCAGACGTACTGTGCTTCAACATACAGTATTAATATGGTGTATGCATACGGACCTCAATAATAATAATTCATAACATGGATTTTGATTCATTATTTATTAAATGTTTTAAATGACGGTTTGAAAAAAAACAAAACACTAAAACTCTTGGGGACCCAAAAGGGCCCCATTCACAAAAGTGTCAAAAAAAGACATACATTTTTTAGAGTCATTTTTACGTTCAATTCTTAAGTCTAGATCGAGCTCAGGTCAATTATACGTTTTTATTATTTTTTCATGTTTTTTTTCCGTTTGTCGTATGCCCTTTTTGTCAAGAAAACCCCTGTTTTTTATGGCAAACACACAAATTATGCAATGAGAATATAAAACATTACACACAAGGCGCTCAAAAATCTGTCAAAATGTTCTAATATGGCTTTGGTAAGGTATGACGCCGCACCGCTTGATGGATTGTCGAAGCATTATGACTACCATAGTCAGTCGTACTGTGCTTCAATGTACGGTATTATTATGGTGTGTGTATACGGACCGCAATAATAATAATTCATAACATGGATTTTGATTCATTATTTATTAAATGTTTTAAATGACGGTTTAAAAAAATAGGAAGTCTTTTACATTTACAGAAACATCATAATAATATGACTCCTTTAATGCGCCTTATGATGCACTTTATATATGAAAAAAGATGGAAAATAGACCATTCATCGGCAGTGCGCCTTATAATCCGGAAAATACGGCATTGGATTATAACTTTTCAATATAAAGCAGGGGTTCTCAACCTTTTCGACCTCAGGGCACAACTTTTCCACTACAGAGGGGCCCGGGGCCCACTCAAATATTAACACTCAATATTACTCTTGATTTTAATCATATTTATCTAACCAAATATACTGCATAAAAAGGGACTCATAAATAACTGACGAAAAATACATGTACATGCTATTATAATACTGTGATGATTTTCTCACTGAATTTTTACACACTGAATTTTTTTACAATGAATTTTTGTGCACTTTTTTTTTAAACAAAATTTTTCTGCACTGAATTTTTTTACAATGAAATTTTCTGCAGTGATTTTTTTACACTGAATTTTTATACACATTTTTTACACTGAATTGTTCGCACTGAATTTTTCTGCACTGAATAGTTTTACACTGAATTTCACTGAATTTTTTTACACTGAATTTTTCTGCACTGATTTTTTAATACACACTTTTTTACACTGAATTTTTCTGCACTGATTTTTTTTACACTGCATTTTTTTACACAGAATTTTTCTGCACTGAATTTTTATACACATTTTTTTACACTGAATTTTTCTGCACTGAATTTTTTTCACTGAATTTTTATACACATTTTTTTTACACTGCATTTTTCTGCACTGAATTTTTTTACACTGAATTTTTATACACATTTTTTTTACACTGAATTTTTTTACACCGATTTTTTTGTACACTCTTTTTTACACTGAATTTTTCTGCACTGATTTTTTTTTTTACACTGAATTTTTCTGCACTGAATTTTTTTACACTGAATTTCACAGAATTTTTTTACACTGAATTGTTCGCACTGAATTTTTCTGCACTGAATATTTTTACACTGAATTTCACTGAATTTTTTTACACTGAATTTTTCTGCACTGATTTTTTAATACACTTTTTTACACTGAATTTTTCTGCACTGATTTTTTTTACACTGCATTTTTTTTACACTGCATTTTTCTGCACTGAATTTTTATACACATTTTTTTACACTGATTTTTTCTGCACTGACTTTTTTTTCACTGAATTTTTTTACACTGATTTTTTTTACACTGATTTTTTGTACACACTTTTTTACACTGAATTTTTCTGCACTGATTTTTTTTTTTACACTGAATTTTTCTGCACTGATTTTTTTTTACCCTGAATTTTTTGTACACACTTTTTTACACTGAATTTTTCTGCACTGATTTTTTTTTACACTGAATTTTTCTGCACTGAATTTTTTTTTACACTGAATTTTTCTGCACCGAATTTTTTTACACTGAATTTCACTGAATTTTTTTACACTGAATTTTTATACACATTTTTTTTTTACACTGAATTTTTCTGCACTGAATTTTTGTACATGTAATTTTTCTACACTGAATGTTTTTGCACTCCAAATGTGCAACTGACGTGGTCCCGCCCCCAGGTGGTTTATCGGCGACTGGTCGGAGTGCGCCAAGACGTGCGACGGCGGCACAAGGACCAGGACGGTCCTCTGCATCAGGAAGATGGGCCCCGCAGAGGAGGAGACCCTGGAGGACACCCACTGCCTGACCCACAGACCCATGGAACAGGAAGCGTGCAACAACCAATCCTGCCCGCCCAAGTGGGTCACTCTGGACTGGTCTGAGGTAAGAGTCTCAAGTCCGGTCCTCTGGTTTCCCACTCCTGACCCCCTGCTGGTGCGTCCACAGTGCACACCCAAGTGCGGGCCGGGCTTCAAGCACCGCATCGCCTTGTGCAAGAGCAGCGACCTGACCAAGACCTTCCCCCCCGCCCACTGTCCCAGCCACAACAAGCCGCCGGTTCGAATCCGCTGCAGCCTGGGCCGCTGTCCTCCTCCGCGCTGGATCCCTGGCGAATGGGGACAGGTACGACAAAACATGGCCTGATATCCCCCCTGTGTATTCGGTAGCATGCTAACAGGTATCATTCTTCAAGTAAGTAAATATTTGACCCTGAGGTGTATACCTCCAAAATTAGCACAAAAAAAGCTAGCATGCTAACAGGTATCATTCTTCAAGTAAGTAAATATTTGACCTTGAGGTGTATACCTCCAAAAATTAGCACAAACAAAGCTAGCATGCTAACAGGTATCATTCTTCAAGTAAGTAAATATTTGACCTTGAGGTGTATACCTCCAAAATTAGCACAAAAAAGCTAGCATGCTAACAGGTAGCATTTGTTAAATAACAAAATATTTGACGTTGTGGCGTATTCCTACAAAATTAGCACAAACAAAGCTAGCATGCTAACAGGTATCATTCTTCAAGTAACTAAATATTTGACCTTGAGGTGTATTCCTACAAAATTAGCACAAACAAAGCTAGCATGCTAACAGGTATCATTCTTCAAGTAACTAAATATTTGACCTTGAGGTGTATTCCTACAAAATTAGCACAAAAAAGCTAGCATGCTAACAGGTATCATTCTTCAAGTAAGTAAATATTTGACCTTGAGGTGTATTCCTACAAAATTAGCACAAAAAAGCTAGCATGCTAACAGGTATCATTCTTCAAGTAACTAAATATTTGACCTTGAGGTGTATTCCTACAAAATTAGCACAAAAAAAGCTAGCATGCTAACAGGTATCATTCTTCAAGTGACTAAATATTTGACCTTGAGGTGTATTCCTACAAAATTAGCACAAAAAAAGCTAGCATGCTAACAGTTATCATTCTTCAAGTAAGTAAATATTTGACCCTGAGGTGTATACCTCCAAAATTAGCACAAAAAAGCTAGCATGCTAACAGGTATCATTCTTCAAGTAAGTAAATATTTGACCCTGAGGTGTATTCCTACAAAATTAGCACAAAAAAAGCTAGCATGCTAACAGGTATCATTCTTCAAGTAACTAAATATTTGACCTTGAGGTGTATTCCTACAAAATTAGCACAAACAAAGCTAGCATGCTAACAGGTATCATTCTTCAAGTAACTAAATATTTGACCTTGAGGTGTATTCCTACACAATTAGCACAAACAAAGCTAGCTTGCTAACAGGTATCATTCTTCAAGTAACTAAATATTTGACTTTGAGGTGTATTCCTACAAAATTAGCACAAAAATGCTAGCATGCTAACAGGTATCATTCTTCAAGTAAGTAAATATTTGACCTTGAGGTGTATTCCTACAAAATTAGCACAAAAAAAGCTAGCATGCTAACAGGTATCATTCTTCAAGTAACTAAATATTTGACCCTGAGGTGTATTCCTACAAAATTAGCACAAAAAAGCTAGCATGCTAACAGGTATCATTCTTCAAGTAACTAAATATTTGACCTTGAGGTGTATTTCTACAAAATTAGCACAAAAAAAGCTAGCATGCTAACAGGTATCATTCTTCAAGTAAGTAAATATTTGACCCTGAGGTGTATACCTCCAAAATTAGCACAAAAAAAGCTAGCATGCTAACAGGTATCATTCTTCAAGTAAGTAAATATTTGACCTTGAGGTGTATACCTCCAAAAATTAGCACAAACAAAGCTAGCATGCTAACAGGTATCATTCTTCAAGTAAGTAAATATTTGACCTTGAGGTGTATACCTCCAAAAATTAGCACAAACAAAGCTAGCATGCTAACAGGTATCATTCTTCAAGTAAGTAAATATTTGACCCTGAGGTGTATACCTCCAAAATTAGCACAAAAAAAGCTAGCATGCTAACAGGTATCATTCTTCAAGTAAGTAAATATTTGACCTTGAGGTGTATACCTCCAAAATTAGTACAAAAAAGCTAGCATGCTAACAGGTATCATTCTTCAAGTAACTAAATATTTGACCATGAGGTGTATACCAGCAAAATTAGCACAAAAAAGCTAGCATGCTAACAGGTAGCATTTGTTAAGTAACAAAATATATGACGTTGAGGTGTATACCTCCAAAATTAGCTAAAAAGAAAGCTAACATGCTAACAGGTATCATTTTTCAAGTAATAAAATATTAGAAGCTGAGGTGTATTCCTACAAAATTAGCACAAAAAAAATAGCATGCTAACGAGAATCATTCTTCAAGTAAATAATATTTTACGTTGAGTTGTATACTTACAAAATTGGCACAAAAAAGTTAGCATGCTAACAGGCATAATTTTTCAAGTAACTAAATATTTGGCGTTGAGGTGTATACCTCCAAAATTAGCACACAAAAGCTAGCATGCTAACAGGTAGCATTTTTCAAGTAACTAAATATTTGACCTTGAGGTGTATACCTCCAAAATTAGCACAAAAAAGCTAGCATGCTAACAGGTAGCATTTGTTAAGTAACAAAATATATGACGCTGAGGTGTATACCTCCAAAATTAGCTAAAAAGAAATCTAACATGCTAACAGGTATCATTTTTCAAGTAATAAAATATTTGACCTTGAGGTGTATTCCTACAAAATTAGCACAAAAAAGCTAACATGCTAACATGAATCATTCGTCAAGTAACTAACACCTGCGTGGCTGATATCACTTACACCTGGATGACATACCAGCAGGCCTGGAAACGTGTGTGTGTGTGAGCGTGTGTGTGAGTGTGTGTGTGTGTGTGCGTGTGTGTGTGTGTGTGTGTGTGTGTGTGTGTGTGTGTGTGTGTGTGTGTGTGTGTGTGTGTGTGTGTGTCTGGAGAGTGTGACCAGTGACAGTACCCCCCTCCCCCAGGCTGTTTGAAGTTTATCAGTACCTCAGAGCAGGCCTCCCTTCCAGGAAAGACGTTCAGCAGAGGGAGGAAAAAAAGAAAACATGTATCGTATTTACTGTACGTACTGTACTTGCTCAGCACTCCTCTACTCTACTGTATCGTATTTACTGTACGTACTGTACTTGCTCAGCACTCCCTTACTCTACTGTAGCGTATTTACTGTACGTACTGTACTTGCTCAGCACTCCTCTACTCTACTGTATCGTATTTACTGTACGTACTGTACTTGCTCAGCACTCCTCTACTCGCCATTGAGAGCTTTTCGTTGAAACAACAAACCCAAGCAGGATGAAAAACACAAACTTATTTATTATTAACTGTCTGGAAGGTAATTATGCTGTCTTTAAGTTGAAGCGGAGTGGCATTTTGTTTTTTTGGCCCCAATAAATCACAAAGTTAAAGCCCACGACGCAGTAAGTTGAACGATGCAGACACGTTTGTTCCCGGTTACTTCCCGCCTTAGAGACTTTGTATGTGTAAGTGAAATGCAACTATAATGATTTGATGCTTGTTTATGTTGACAAACAGCTATAATGATTTGATGCTTGTTTATGTTGACAAACAGCTATAATGATTTGATGCTTGTTTATGTTGACAAACAGCTATAATGACTTGAAGCTTGTTTATGTTGACAAACAGCTCTAATGATTTGATGCTTGTTTATGTTGACAAACAGGGATAATGATTTGATGCTTGTTTATGTTGACAAACAGCTACAATGACTTGATGCTTGTTTATGTTGACAAACAGCTATAATGACTTGTTGCTTGTTTATGTTGACAAACAGCGATAATGATTTGATGCTTGTTTATGTTGACAAACAGCTATAATGACTTGATGCTTGTTTATGTTGACAAACAGTGATAATGATTTGATGCTTGTTTATGTTGACAAACAGCTATAATGACTTGATACTTGTTTATGTTGACAAACCGCTATAATGATTTGATGCTTGTTTATGTTGACAAACAGCTATAATGACTTGATGCTTGTTTATGTTGACAAACAGCTCTAATGATTTGATGCTTGTTTATGTTGACAAACAGGGATAATGATTTGATGCTTGTTTATGTTGACAAACAGCTACAATGACTTGATGCTTGTTTATGTTGACAAACAGCTATAATGACTTGATGCTTGTTTATGTTGACAAACAGCGATAATGATTCGATGCTTGTTTATGTTGACAAACAGCTATAATGACTTGATGCTTGTTTATGTTGACAAACAGTGATAATGATTTGATGCTTGTTTATGTTGACAAACAGCTATAATGACTTGATACTTGTTTATGTTGACAAACCGCTATACTGATTTGATGCTTGTTTATGTTGACAAACAGCTATAATGACTTGATGCTTGTTTATGTAGACAAACAGCTCTAATGATTTGATGCTTGTTTATGTTGACAAACAGGGATAATGATTTGATGCTTGTTTATGTTGACAAACAGCGATAATGATTTGATGCTTGTTTATGTTGACAAACAGCTATGACTTGATGCTTGTTTATGTTGACAAACAGCTATAATGATTTGATGCTTGTTTATGTTGACAAACAGCGATAAGATTTGATGCTTGTTTAAGTTGACAAACAGCTATAATGACTTGATGCTTGTTTATGTTGACAAACAGCTATAATGATTTGATGCTTGTTTATGTTGACAAACAGCTATAATGATTTGATGCTTGTTTATGTTGACAAACAGCTCTAATAATTTGATACTTGTTTATGTTGACAAACAGCTATAATGATTTGATGCTTGTTTATGTTGACCAACAGCTATAATGACTTGATGCTTGTTTATGTTGACAAACAGGGATGATGATTTGATGCTTGTTTATGTTGACAAACAGCTACAATGACTTGATGCTTGTTTATGTTGACAAACAGCTATAATGACTTGATGCTTGTTTATGTTGACAAACAGCGATAATGATTTGATGCTTGTTTATGTTGACAAACAGCTATAATGACTTGATGCTTGTTTATGTTGACAAACAGTGATAATGATTTGATGCTTGTTTATGTTGACAAACAGCTATAATGACTTGATGCTTGTTTATGTTGACAAACAGCTATAATGATTTGATGCTTGTTTATGTTGACAAACAGGGATAATGATTTGATGCTTGTTTATGTTGACAAACAGCGATAATGATTTGATGCTTGTTTATGTTGACAAACAGCTATGACTTGATGCTTGTTTATGTTGACAAACAGCTATAATGATTTGATGCTTGTTTATGTTGACAAACAGCTATAATGACTTGATGCTTGTTTATGTTGACAAACAGCGATAAGATTTGATGCTTGTTTATGTTGACAAACAGCTATAATGACTTGATGCTTGTTTATGTTGACAAACAGCTATAATGATTTGATGCTTGTTTATGTTGACAAACAGCTATAATGATTTGATGCTTGTTTATGTTGACAAACAGCTCTAATAATTTGATACTTGTTTATGTTGACAAACAGCTATAATGATTTGATGCTTGTTTATGTTGACCAACAGCTATAATGACTTGATGCTTGTTTATGTTGACAAACCGCTATAATGATTTGATGCTTGTTTATGTTGACAAACAGCTATAATGACTTGATGCTTGTTTATGTTGACAAACAGCGATAATGAGAAAGTATTGTTTTATATTTTGCCTAAAATGAGATTGCATCATAATCAGTGGCGGCTGGTGAATTTTGTTTTAGGTGGGGCTGAAAGTTTGTAAATCAAACCCCTGTCGGGGGGTCATCCTCCCCCAGAAGATTACTTTGTGATTTTCACATATAAATATTGAAGATCTTTGCTCCTTCTCAACTCTGTGCTAATATTCTTTTCACGAAACAAACCAATAATACGTTAATGTCAAATCTTACTTGTGAAAAGTAGTCCCCCAAATCCTATTTTCAACAGTCCGCTCATTTGAGCAAGAAAACGCTGAACACCATCTTTGTTTTCTACCTGTCAACTGTCAGTTTAGGCTGCTCGCCGGCTCCTCATCACCACTTCAAGATGGCGGCCAAATTGCTCGCGTCACAGCAGCCAATGCTGCGTCTACTTATAAGATGTCTATGGTTATAACATCATTTCAAACACAGCAATCTGTTGCGTCCACTGCAGTTCGCTACCTTATTCATACTTTTTGTCAAGTGATTTTTTTTAAGCAGGGTTGCATGAGGTTAAGGCTGCAGCTAACGATTATTTTTCTATCGATTAATCTATAGATTATTTTTTCGATTAATCGGTTAATCTATAGATTATTTTTTTCGATTAATCTATAGATTATTTTTCCTTTTACCGATTATTTTTTTATTCAAAATGAAGATGAAAAAATAAATGTAGGCCCGTTTTTTCAAAAGGCATGGCTTTTATTTACAAAAAAAAAGAAGTATGGCCACTCAGTCAACATTGACAACAACATGACTAAATATTCTGTAACAATGTAAACATTTAAAACTTTTAAAATTTAACAAAATTAAAAGTAGCTTATTTGCTTTTTAATGTGCAAATATAAGAGTCAACATCCAGTGCAAATCTTAATATTCTGCAATAGTATAAGCATTTCAAAAGTAAAAGTATTGCTTATTTTGCTTTAAAATGTGCAAAAATAAAGATAAACATCCAATACAAAAAAGTGCAAAACGAAATATTCTGTAACAACAGTGTAAACATTTCAACAAAAGTGAAGGTATTGCTTATTTGCTAAAATGTGCAAAAATAAAGATAAACATCCAATACAAAAAAGTGCCAATCTAAATATTCTGGAGCACTGTAAACATTAAGTATTGCTTTTAAAATGTGCAAAATAAACATCCAGTCCAACACAGTACACAATAACCAATTCTACTCATTCCAGTGAGTGTCTAACAGTTGTAATGAAGAAAGGTTAGCATGTCTACATGCTTTGCTTCTTTTCTTGTTTACAATATTCCCAGCAGCTGAAAATAGGCACTCAGAAGGGGTCGATGTGGCTGGAACGAGAGGTAATTAGCCTTCACCTCAAGCCAGGATTGCGAGTGAGCTGAGCTGCAGTTTAAGTTTCTAGAAGGTCAACAGGCTCATAGTGATGTTACTAGTAGTTGACTGGGAGGTGTTTATTATCATTTGGGGAGAGTCCGCTGCCTGATGCTCACCTGCTAAACACCTATCTGCTCCACCCTGAAGCGCTGACTACATGCGCTCTGAATACGCACTGCTGATTGGCTGATAATGCTTCGTGTGTACCAATCAGATGGTTGTGTGGGTGGGACAATGCTGCGTGTGTACCAATCAGATGGTTGTGTGGGTGGGACAATGCTGCGTGCTGAGACAGAGGCAGACGGAGCAAAGCAGCTTGCTAAGACTTTAGCTTAGAAACTCGTTTGGTACACCCCCGTACCGAACCGAAAGCCCCGTACCGAAACGGTTCAATACAAAACACGTACCGTTACACCCCTAGCAGATACAAATGACACATTCATGTTTTTGTGTAATGATGACAACGTATGCTCGCGCGGACGATTGACTAGTTGATGGTTTTATTTCAAATGTTCGTTCATAGCCGTTGTGCTGCTATGATAGGCCATTTCCGCTCGACACAGTGTGCATACAACAACATTATTAGGCCGTTTATTGAAATACTCCCACACTTTTGACCACTTTTGGCATGCTTTTCCCCCCTCGCTCGCACCGCTCGCATCGTCTTCTTTGATCGTCTGCTTTGCGCTTCGCCATGACGGTAGTGTGACGTCATTATGCGGCGCGTCGACGCACAAAAACGGCGTCGACGTATTTACGTAACCGATGACGTCGACTACGTCGACGCGTCGTTTCAGCCTTACATGAGGTACCTATACGTAACGTTACGTTAGTCAATGTATCACACACAGTAACGTAACGTTAGACGGCGGTCAGCAGCACCGCGTATTTTAGCCACCTACAAAAAGACAAACGTAGTCAAGTAAAGGTCAGTTAAAATGTATACTATATTAAGAATATGTGTACATATTGCATAGGGCCCTGACATCTAAAAAGTACAACTCTGTTCATTGTTATGTTCATGTATTTGTTATGTTTTTCATGTGTACGCACACATGAACACACATACAGTATGAGATGAGATCAATGAGATAAGGTAAGAACAGGATAGAAACTGCTGTGGAACTAGTTAAAATGCAATATGCCATGGAAATACAATGTTAACACTTTTGTGCAAATAAGTACAGTTGCACTTGTTTTTTCAAATGTGTTTATTCTGTAAAGGAATGAGTTAAATGTTTAAAATGACTAGTTAAAGGCCTACTGAAATGAATTTTTTTTATTTAAACGGGGATAGCAGATCTATTCTATGTGTCATACTTGATCATTTCGCGATATTGCCATATTTTTGCTGAAAGGATTTAGTATAGAACAACGACGATAAAGATTGCAACTTTTGGTATCTGATAAAAAAAAGGCTTGCACCTACCGGAAGTAGCGTGACGTAGTCAGTTGAACATATACGCAAAGTTCCCTATTGTTTACAATGATGGCCGCATGAAGTGAGAGAGATTCGGACCGAGAAAGCGACAATTTCCCCATTAATTTGAGCGAGGATGAAAGATTTGTGGATGAGTAAAGTGCAAGTGAAGGACTAGTGGGGAGTTGAAGCTATTCAGATAGGGAAGATGCTGTGAGAGCCGGGGGTGACCTGATATTCAGCTGGGAATGACTACAACAGTAAATAAACACAAGACATATATATACTCTATTAGCCACAACACAACCAGGCTTATATTTAATATGCCACAAATTAATCCTGCATAATAACACCTGCGTGTTTGTTATGCTAGCTCCTAGCTCCTCTGCTAGCTCCTAGCTCCATAGAACACGCCAATACAATTCAAACACCTGATCAACACACACAATCACTCAGCCCAAAAGACCGTTCACCTAACCCAAGGTTCATAAAGCTTATATATTTTAAAAAAGTTACGTACATACGCAAAAAAAAGTTGCGCACATACGGTCAAGCGATCAAATGTTTAGAAGCCAAAGCTGCATACTCACAGTAGCACGTCTGCGTCTTTGTCATCCAAATCAAAGTAATCCTGGTAAGAGTCTGTGTTGTCCCAGTTCTCTACAGGCGTCTGTGTATCGAAGTCAAAAGTCCTCCTGGTTAGAGTCTCTGTTATCCGAGTTCTTCCATCTTGACTGCATCTTTCGGGAATGTAAACAAAGAAGCGCCGGCTGTGTACTGTTGTGGCTGACTACGTTCGAAAAATACGTCCATTTCGCACCGACAACTTTCTTCTTTGCTTGCTCAGCTTCCTTCTCCATAATGCAATGAACATGATTGAAACAGATTCACGAACACAGATGTCCAGAATACTGTGGAATTATGAAATGAAAACAGAGCTTTTTCGTATTGGCTTCAATGTGGAAGGCATACCCGTGTTCCCCGGGCTACGTCACGCGCATACGTCATCCGCAGAGGCGTTTCGAACCGGAAGTTTAGCGGCAAATTTAAAATGTCACTTTATAAGTTAACCCGGCCGTATTGGCATGTGTTATAATGTTAAGATTTCATCATTGATGTATAAACTATCAGACTGCGTGGTCGGTAGTAGTGGGTTTCAGTAGGCCTTTAATAGTGCTATTATGAAGTGCAATGTCAGCACTATTTTTTTTCCTGCAATTTCAAATGCACTTGTTTTAATAAATAAATACAGCGTTTTACAAGTATATATGTATATATATATGTGTGTAAATATATTAGTCTGTGGTTAAAAGGACTCGAAACTCAAAATGCAGGACTTGGGACTTGACTTGAGACTTTCCAGTCTTGATTTTGGACTTGACTCGGGACTTGACTCGAGACTTGAGGGCAAAGACTTGAGACTTACTTGTGACTCGCAAAACAATGACTTGGTCCCACCTCTGGATGTATGTGTGTGTATGTATATATGTATATATATGTATGTATGTGTATTTATGTACGTCTAACAGTTGAGTTATCATGCAGGATCTTGACTAAACACTTTATTGTTTGACCTTTTTTTTTGTGTGTCCTGAGAGTTGTGCACATTTTGTCCTGCGGAGTCTGGTGTTTGACGTACTTTCCGTCCTGCAGAGTCTGGGACGTTGGACACGTTGACGTGACGCGGGTCAACAAAAAGCTTTGCGTCACACGTGTCCACCAAAGGTTTTTTGTGTCCCGGACTGCGGTGACGGAATGATTGGATCAGGCGCCAGGGATGAATTACTCAGGAGTGACCCTGGCTCACCCTCGCTGACGTGGCTTCTTCTTTCTCCTTCACCCTCGCAGTGCTCGGCGCAGTGCGGCCTGGGCCAGCAGGTGAGGACGGTGCAGTGTCTGTCCTACACGGGCCAGACCTCCAGCGAGTGTGCCGAGACCCTCAGACCCGCCGCCATGCAGCAGTGCGAGAGCAAGTGCGACGCCACGCCCGTCTCCAACGGCGACGGTAAGAGACACCACCGGTTTGGCTTTGGGTTTCCAGGCGGATTGACTTAGCGTGATGGATGGCGGTGCGGCGTGGACGCTCTCTGAGCTCGCATGGAAAACGTGAGCGGCATTTACAGGCCGGCTAATTGGATTAGCCCCAGGCTAATTGTTGCTTTGCAAACGGCGGTGAGGCAACGTCTCGTTTCATTTGGCCCCGGCCCCAGCCTAATAAGGGAAGACACTCAGATCATGATAAGACATTTAGTGTGTGTGTGTGTGTGTGTGTGTGTGTGTGTGTGTGTGTGCGCGTCGTGGCAGCCGGCCCAGCGAGCGAAGCGCGCCAAGATCTTTCTCCGGGTTCACCTTGGCGTCCGAGTGTGTTCCCTGAGGGAGGTATTACCATCTCATGTGAGTCACAGCATCAGGCCGTCATCCTGCCAGCTATTTTTAACTTCACTCGCTCACCTTTCAGACGGCACTTTTCTGTACGTCCTCTCAAGGATACACTGTGGGCGTGTCCGCCCTGAGACGGGGAGGTTGTGAGTTCAAACCCCGGCCGAGTCATACCAAAGACGATGAAAATGGGAGCCATTGCCTCCCTGCTTGGCACTCAGCATTAAAGCTTGGAATTGGGGGTTAAATCACCAAAAATGATTCCCGGGCGCGGCCACCGCTGCTGCTCACTGCTCCCCTCACCTCCCAGGGGGTGATCAAGGGGGATGGGTCAAATGCAGAGGACAAATTTCACCACACCTAGTGTGTGTGTGACAATCATGGGTACTTTAACTTTTACTTTTTAACTAAAAGGCTGCAAAAAGATTGCTAAAAGGCTGCTAAAAAGCTTCTAAAATGACGCAATAAGGTTGTTAAAAGGATGCAAAAATGATGCACTAAAGCTGCTTAAAGGCTGCAAAAAGGTTGCTAAAATGCTGCTAAAAGGATGCAAAAAGGCTTCTAAAAGGATGCAAAAATGCTGCACTAAGGCTGCTAAAAGTATGCAAAAAGGTTGTTAAAATGCTGCTAAAAGTATGCAAAAAGGTTGTTAAAATGCTGCTAAACGGTTGCAAAAAGGTTGTTAAAAGGATGCAAAAATGCTGCACTAAGGCTGCTTAAAGGCTGCAAAAAGGTTGTTAAAATGCTGCTAAAAGGTTGCAAAAAGTCTGCCAAAAGGTTGCAAAAAGGCTACTTAAAGTCTACCAAAAGATTGCTAAAATGCTGCTAAAAGGATTCTAAAAGGATGCAAAAAGGTTGTCAAAAGGATGCAAAAATGCTGCTAAAAGGATGTAAGAAGGTTGTTAAAATGCTGCTAAAAGGATGCAAAAATGCTGCTAAAAGGATGTAAGAAGGTTGTTAAAATGCTGCTAAAAGGATGCAAAAATGCTGCTAAAAGGATGTAAGAAGGTTGTTAAAATGCTGCTAAAAGGATGCAAAAAGATTGCTAAAATGCTGCTAAAAAGATTCTAAAAGGATGCAAAAAGGTTGTCAAAAGGATGCAAAAATGCTGCTAAAAGGATGTAAGAAGGTTGTTAAAATACTGCTAAAAGGATGCAAAAAGATTGCTAAAATGCTGCTAAAAGGATTCTAAAAGGATGCAAAAAGGTTGTCAAAAAGATGCAAAAAGGCTGCTAAAAGGATGTAAGAAGGTTGTTAAAATGCTGCTAAAAGGATGCAAAAAGATTGCTAAAAGGATTCTAAAAGGATGCAAAAAGGTTGTCAAAAGGATGCAAAAAATGCTGCTAAAAGGATGTAAGAAGGTTGTTAAAATGCTGCTAAAAGGATGTAAGAAGGTTGTTAAAATGCTGCTAAAAGGATGTAAGAAGGTTGTTAAAATGCTGCTAAAAGGATGCAAAGATTGCTAAAATGCTGCTAAAAGGATTCTAAAAGGATGCAAAAAGGTTGTTAAAAGGATGTAAGAAGGTTGTTAAAATGCTGCTAGAAGGATGTAAGAAGATTGGTAAAATGCTGCTAAAAGGATTCTAAAAGGATGCAAAAAGGTTGTCAAAAGGATGCAAAAAGGCTGCTAAAAGGATGTAAGAAGGTTGTTAAAATGCTGCTAAAAGGATGCAAAAAGATTGCTAAAAGGATTCTAAAAGGATGCAAAAATGCTGCTAAAAGGATGTAAGAAGGTTGTTAAAATGCTGCTAAAAGGCCTACTGAAATGAATTTTTTTTTATTCAAACGGGGATAGCAGATCCATTCTATGTGTCATACTTGATCATTTCGCGATATTGCCATATTTTTGCTGAAAGGATTTAGTAGAGAACATCGACAATAAAGTTCGCAACTTTTGGTCGCTGATAAAAAAAAGCCTTGCCTGTACCGGAAGTAGCGTGACGTCACAGGCTGAAAGGCTCCTCACATTTCCCCATTGTTTACACCAGCAGCGAGAGCGATCCGGACCGAGAAAGCAACGATTACCCCATTAGTTTGAGCCAGGATGAAAGATTTGTGGATGAGGAACGTGAGAGTGAAGGACTAGAGTGCAGTGCAGGACGTATCTTTTTTCGCTCTGACCGTAACTTAGGTACAAGCTGGCTCATTGGATTCCACACTCTCTCCTTTTTCTATTGTGGATCACGGATTTGTATTTGAAACCACCTCGGATACTATATCCTCTTGAAAATGAGAGTCGAGAACGCGAAATGGACATTCACAGTGACTTTTATCTCCACGACAATACATCGGCGAAGCACTTTAGCTACGGAGCTAACGTGATAGCATCGTGCTTAAATGCAGATAGAAACAAAATAAATAAACCCCTGACTGGAAGGATAGACAGAAGATCAACAATACTATTAAACCATGAACATGTAACTACACGGTTAATGCTTTCCAGCCTGGCGAAGCTTAACAATGCTGTTGCTAACGACGCCATTGAGGCTAACTTAGCTACGGGACCTCACAGAGCTATGCCAAAAACATTAGCGCTCCACCTGCGCCAGCCAGCCCTCATCTGGTCATCAACACCCGTGCTCACCTGCGTTCCAGCGATCGACGGAGCAACGAAGGACTTCACCCGATCATCGATGCGGTCGGCGGCTAGCGTGTCTGCTATCCAGGTCAAAGTCCTCCTGGTTGTGTTGCTGCAGCCAGCCGCTAATACACCGATCCCACCTACAGCTTTCTTCTTTGCAGTCTTCATTGTTCATTAAACAAATTGCAAAAGATTCACCAACACAGATGTCCAGAATACTGTGGAATTTTGAGATGAAAACAGAGATTTTTTGTATTGGATTCAATGGCGTACCAATACTTCCGTTTATCTAGTGACGTCACGCGCATACGTCATCCTCCAAAGGAATTTTCAACCGGAAGTTTAGCGGGAAATTTAAAATGTCACTTTATAAGTTAACCCGGCCGTGTTGGCATGTGTTGCAATGTTAAGATTTCATCATTGATATATAAACTATCAGACTGCGTGGTCGCTAGTAGTGGCTTTCAGTAGGCCTTTAAAGGCTACTTAAAGGATGACAAAATGCGGCTAAAAGGCTGTAAAAAGGATGCACTAAGGCTGCAAAAAGGTTGTTAAAAGGCTGCTAAAAGGATGCAAAAGGCTGATAAAAGGATGCAAAAAGGTTGTTAAAAGGATGCACTAAGGCTGTGGTCCCCTCCAAGGTTTCTCATTGTTATCCCATTGGGTTGAGTTTTTCCTTGCCCTGATGTGGGATCTGAGCCGAGGATGTCGTTGTGGCTTGTGCAGCCCTTTGAGACACTTGTGATTTAAAGGCCTACTGAAAGCCACTACAACCGACCACACAGTCTGATAGTTTATATATCAATGATGAAATCTTAACATTGCAACACATGCCAATACGGCCGGGTTAACTTATAAAGTGACATTTTAAAATTCCCGCCACACTTCCGGTTGAAAAACTCCTTTGGATAGGATTTATGCGCGTGACGTCACAAAAGCAACGGAAGTGGTTGGACCCCATCGGACCCGATAGAAAAGCCTCTTGTTTTCTTCGACAAAATTCCACAGTATTCTGGACATGTGTGTTGGTGAATCTTTTGCAATTTGTTTAATGAACAATGGAGGCTGCAAAGAAAAACGTTGTAGGTGGGATCGATCGGTGTCTTAGCGGCTAAGTACAATACTGTAATATCTGTGATATTTGCATTAGTGTACTGTCTTTAAGGGTTTGGGGAACGCGCATGCGCGAGTGAGTTGGCGGAGAACTTGTGAGTGTGAGTTTTGGCTAACAGCAGCTCGTGTATGTGTGTGCGTTACTTTTTGAACTACAACCAGTTACCGCTTTTTAATAAAGCGATTGAGCAGCGCTTCCTCGTCTGTGTAACTCCTTCTCCACTGCGGGGCATTACAATACTTACAGCAACACAACAAGGACTACTTACTACGCCTAGCCCAGGGGTCGGCAACCATGCGGCTCCTTGACCACTCCGACCCCCCCGATTTTCCCAGGAGAATTATGGATCTCAGTGTCTCTCATAGACTACTCCCAAGGAAAAAATAATCCTATTTACACTCTAATTACTAAATAAAGGACGTGCCCTAATTGCACTGCAGTAATTGTCCTCTATAGCATTTACATACAGCGTGCCAGTCCAGCCACATGTTGCATGATGTTATTACTTGCACACACAGGAGACAGCAAAGCATACTTAGTCATCAGCCACACAGCTTACACTGACGGTAGCCGTATCAAACAACTTTAACATTGTTACGTTACAAATATGCGCCACACTGTGAACCCACACCAAAAAAGAATGAAAAACACATTTCTGGAGAACATCCCACCGTAACACAACATAAACACAACACAACCATTACCCAGAATCCCATGCAGCCCTAACTCTTCCGGTCTACATTATACACCCCCGCTACCACCAAATCCCCCCACACATCAACCCCCCCCCCCCCCCCCTCTCTGTGCGTTGGTTGAGCGGAAGAGTTAGTGCTGCATGGGATTCTGGGTATTGGTATCGTCAGTGTAAGATGTGTGGCTGCTGAGCTAGTACGCCTTGCTGTCACTTACGTGAACAAGCTGAAATTGCATTCTACGTGTGGTTGAGCAGGTACACTGTTAGGGCAGACTGTAGAGGGCGCCAAAAGCAGTGTCATCACGCTCTGATATTCGGGAGTCTCCCGGGGAAAATGAGAGGGTTGGCAAGTATGACGCTATCAAGTGCCATTCATTCAAAACTCGCGGGCTCCACTAACATCAAATTTCCACATTAAAGTGCGTGCCGGTGCGTGTGTCAGAGACCCCTGGGTAACATAGCACAAAGCATTTAAGCTCTGTATGCGGTGTTTTTCATTTAAAAATTTTTTTTGTGGCTCCCATTACTTTCTTTAATTTGTGAAACTTGCCAAAATGGCTCTTTGAGTGGTAAAGGTTGCCGACCCCTGGCCTAGCCGATGCTTGCCGCCAAACCCACGGATGAAGTCCTTCGTCGTGCCGTTGATCGCTGGAATGCAGGTGAGCACGGCTGTTGATGGGTTTCTATCTTCATTTGAGAACGATGCTACGCGCTAGCTCAGTAGCTAAGTGTGTCACCGATGTATTGTCTTGGAGATAAGTCACTTTAAATGTCCATTTCGCGCGCTCGACTCTCATTTTCAAGAGGATATAGTATCCGAGGTGGTTTAAAATACAAATCCGTGATTCACAATAGAAAAAGGAGAGAGTACATAGCTCTGTGAGGTCTGGTTGCTAAGTTAGCTTCAATGGCGTCGTTAGCACAGCATTGTTAACCTTCGCCAGGCTGGAAATCATTAACCGTGTATTTACATGTCCACGGTTTAATAGTATTGTTGATTTTCTATCCATCCTTCCAGTCAGAGGTTTATTTATTTTGTTTCTATCTTCATTTGAGAACGATGCTATCGCGCTAGCTCAGTAGCTAAGTGTGTCACAGATGTATTGTCTTGGAGATAAAAGTCACTTTAAATGTCCATTTCGCGTTCTCGACTCTCATTTTCAAGAGGATATAGTATCCGAGGTGGTTTAAAATACAAATCCGTGATCCACAATATAAAAAGGAGAGTGTGGAATCCAATGAGCCAGCTTGTACCTAAGTTACGGTCAGAGCGAAAAAAGATACGTCCATCACTGCCTCTCAAGTCGTTCACTGTAACGTTCCTCATCTACGAATCTTTCATCCTCGCTCAAATTAATAGGGTAATCATCACTTCCTCGGTCCGAATCTCTCTCGCTCCATTGTAAACAATGGGGAATTGTGAGGAATCCTAGCTCCTGTGACGTCACGCTACTTCCGGTACAGGCAAGGCTTTTTTTTTTTATCAGCGAGCAAAAGTTGCGAACTTTATCGTCGATTTTCTCTACTAAATCCTTTCAGCAAAAATATGGCAATATCGCGAAATGATCAAGTATGACACATAGAATGGATCTGCTATTCCCGTTTAAATAAAAATAAATCATTTCAGTAGGCCTTTAAGGCTATATAAGTAAACTTTGATTGATTGATTGATTGATTGAAAAATACACAAAAATTGAGTACTTAAATTCCCGGACCATAAGGCGCACTGCCAATGAATATTCTATTTTCAATCTTTGTTCATATATAAAGTGCATTAAAGGAGTCATATTATTATTCAGATTTGTTTCTAAATGTAAAAGACTTCCTTGTGGTCTACATAACATGTAATGCTGGTTCTTTGCTCAAAATGTTGCATAGATGATGTTTTACACATCATCTTTCTGACACTCACTTCAGGATGCGCCGTTTTGTGGGCGGTCTTATTTACGTGCCTCCACTTGGACAGCGTCTTCTCCCCATCATCTTTGTTGTAGCGGTGTAGCGTGCAAGGACGGGAGTGGAAGAAGTGTCAAAAGATGGCGCTAACTGTTT
>NC_084738.1:80038261-80040761 GCF_033978785.1 Entelurus aequoreus | reverse complement strand
CTGGTGTCAACAACATTTAATGATGTCACCTCTGGTGTCAACAACATTTAGTGATGTCACTGGTGTCAACAACATTTAATGATGTCACCTCTGGTGTCAACAACATTTAGTGATGTCACTGGTGTCAACAACATTTAATGATGTCACCTCTGGTGTCAACAACATTTAGTGATGTCACTGGTGTCAACAACATTTAGTGATGTCACCTCTGGTGTCAACAACATTTAGTGATGTCACCTCTGGTGTCAACAACATTTAGTGATGTCACCTCTGGTGTCAACAACATTTAGTGATGTCACCTCTGGTGTCAACAACATTTAATGATGTCACCTCTGGTGTCAACAACATTTAGTGATGTCACTGGTGTCAACAACATTTAATGATGTCACCTCTGGTGTCAACAACATTTAGTGATGTCACTGGTGTCAACAACATTTAATGATGTCACCTCTGGTGTCAACAACATTTAGTGATGTCACTGGTGTCAAAAACATTTAATGATGTCACTGGTGTCAACAACATTTAATGATGTCACCTCTGGTGTCAACAACATTTAGTGATGTCACTGGTGTCAACAACATTTAATGATGTCACCTCTGGTGTCAACAACATTTAGTGATGTCACTGGTGTCAACAACATTTAATGATGTCACCTCTGGTGTCAACAACATTTAGTGATGTCACTGGTGTCAACAACATTTAGTGATGTCACCTCTGGTGTCAACAACATTTAGTGATGTCACCTCTGGTGTCAACAACATTTAATGATGTCACCTCTGGTGTCAACAACATTTAGTGATGTCACCTCTGGTGTCAACAACATTTAATGATGTCACCTCTGGTGTCAACAACATTTAGTGATGTCACCTCTGGTGTCAACAACATTTAATGATGTCACCTCTGGTGTCAACAACATTTAGTGATGTCACTGGTGTCAACAACATTTAATGATGTCACCTCTGGTGTCAACAACATTTAGTGATGTCACTGGTGTCAACAACATTTAGTGATGTCACCTCTGGTGTCAACAACATTTAGTGATGTCACCTCTGGTGTCAACAACATTTAATGATGTCACCTCTGGTGTCAACAACATTTAGTGATGTCACCTCTGGTGTCAACAACATTTAATGATGTCACCTCTGGTGTCAACAACATTTAGTGATGTCACCTCTGGTGTCAACAACATTTAGTGATGTCACCTCTGGTGTCAACAACATTTAATGATGTCACCTCTGGTGTCAACAACATTTAGTGATGTCACTGGTGTCAACAACATTTAATGATGTCACCTCTGGTGTCAACAACATTTAGTGATGTCACTGGTGTCAACAACATTTAATGATGTCACCTCTGGTGTCAACAACATTTAGTGATGTCACTGGTGTCAACAACATTTAATGATGTCACCTCTGGTGTCAACAACATTTAGTGATGTCACTGGTGTCAACAACATTTAATGATGTCACCTCTGGTGTCAACAACATTTAGTGATGTCACTGGTGTCAACAACATTTAATGATGTCACCTCTGGTGTCAACAACATTTAGTGATGTCACTGGTGTCAACAACATTTAATGATGTCACCTCTGGTGTCAACAACATTTAGTGATGTCACTGGTGTCAACAACATTTAGTGATGTCACCTCTGGTGTCAACAACATTTAGTGATGTCACCTCTGGTGTCAACAACATTTAGTGATGTCACCTCTGGTGTCAACAACATTTAGTGATGTCACCTCTGGTGTCAACAACATTTAATGATGTCACCTCTGGTGTCAACAACATTTAGTGATGTCACTGGTGTCAACAACATTTAATGATGTCACCTCTGGTGTCAACAACATTTAGTGATGTCACTGGTGTCAACAACATTTAATGATGTCACCTCTGGTGTCAACAACATTTAGTGATGTCACTGGTGTCAAAAACATTTAATGATGTCACTGGTGTCAACAACATTTAATGATGTCACCTCTGGTGTCAACAACATTTAGTGATGTCACTGGTGTCAACAACATTTAATGATGTCACCTCTGGTGTCAACAACATTTAGTGATGTCACTGGTGTCAACAACATTTAATGATGTCACCTCTGGTGTCAACAACATTTAGTGATGTCACTGGTGTCAACAACATTTAGTGATGTCACCTCTGGTGTCAACAACATTTAGTGATGTCACCTCTGGTGTCAACAACATTTAATGATGTCACCTCTGGTGTCAACAACATTTAGTGATGTCACCTCTGGTGTCAACAACATTTAATGATGTCACCTCTGGTGTCAACAACATTTAGTGATGTCACCTCTGGTGTCAACAACATTTAATGATGTCACCTCTGGTGTCAACAACATTTAGTGATGTCACTGGTGTCAACAACATTTAATGATGTCACCTCTGGTGTCAACAACATTTAGTGATGTCACTGGTGTCAACAACATTTACTGATGTCACCTCTGGTGTCAACAACATTTAGTGATGTCACCTCTGGTGTCAAC
>NC_084738.1:80025761-80035761 GCF_033978785.1 Entelurus aequoreus | reverse complement strand
TCCCCACAGCAGCTCACCTTCTTTCTGTTTGGGTTCGTTCTGCGAGCTGCTGGCACACTGCTGCCACCGGCAGGAGAGTCGAGGTACTGTCAGGTCTGGCCGGCTGGACTAACTGTGGTGAGTTCAAGGTCCGGTGTGTCGACTAGGTCGTGAAGATTGTTTTATTAATGTTTTAAAGAGTTCAATAGTACACAACCAGCCTCACATTTAGATTCTGTAAGAAAAGAACGTAGTGAATTGACTGTTTAGCTGATTGGAGAGCTAGCTTGCGCAGCTAGTGGGTCCATGACCATGACTTCTGTTTTGTTGGATGAGCCGTTTTACTGCCACATTTCTGACACCGTTTGGAAACAATTAAGGTATGTAAATAAATATTTACTAAATATTTCTGTGTAAATTACAAATTTTACTAAGTATATATCTGCGGCTAACACATGGAAAAAAAAAAGTTTCCTTCTAAAATTTTGTGGGTGCAGAATACGGATACCGATGCAGTATTTTTTGGTGATTAATCGCATGAGTTAACTTGTTATTTTTGACAACTTTTACTGTCAAAAAAGAAAAGAACATAGTGAATTGATGACTTCTGTTTTGTTTGATCAGCCGTTTTACTGCCGCATTACTGACACAGTCTGGAAACAATTAAGGTATGTAAATAAATATTTACTAAATGTTTCTGTGTAAATAACTAATTTCGCAAAGTATATATCTGCGGGTAATACATGGAAAAAAAAATTTTTCCTTCTAAAGTTTTGTGGGTGCAGAATACGGATACCGATGCAGTATTTTTTTGGTGATTAATCGCATGAGTTAACTTGTTATTTTTGACAACTTTTACTGTCAAAAAAGGAAAGAACGTAGTGAATTGATGACTTCTGTTTTGTTTGATCAGCCGTTTTACTGCCGCATTTCTGACACCGTTTGGAAACAATTAAGGTATGTAAATAAATATTTACTAAATATTTCTGTGTAAATTACAAATTTTACTAAGTATATATCTGCGGCTAACACATGGAAAAAAAATGTTTCCTTCTAAAATTTTGTGGGTGCAGAATACGGATACCGATGCAGTATTTTTTTGGTGATTAATCGCATGAGTTAACTTGTTATTTTTGACAACTTTTACTGTCAAAAAAGGAAAGAACGTAGTGAATTGATGACTTCTGTTTTGTTTGATCAGCCGTTTTACTGCCGCATTACTGACACAGTCTGGAAACAATTAAGGTATGTAAATAAATATTTACTAATTTCGCAAAGTATATATCTGCGGGTAATACATGGAAAAATATTTTTTTCCTTCTAAAGTTTTGTGGGTGCAGAATACGGATACCGATGCAGTATTTTTTTGGTGATTAATCGCATGAGTTAAGTTGTTATTTTTGACAACTTTTACTGTCAAAAAAGGAAAGAACGTAGTGAATTGATGACTTCTGTTTTGTTTGATCAGCCGTTTTACTGCCGCATTACTGACACAGTCTGGAAACAATTAAGGTATGTAAATAAATATTTACTAAATATTTCTGTGTAAATAACTAATTTCGCAAAGTATATATCTGCGGGTAATACATGGAAAAATATTTTTTTCCTTCTAAAGTTTTGTGGGTGCAGAATACAGATACCGATGCAGTATTTTTTGGTGATTAATCGCATGAGTTAACTTGTTATTTTTGACAACTTTTACTGTCAAAAAAGGAAAGAACGTAGTGAATTGATGACTTCTGTTTTGTTGGATTGGCCGTTTTACTGCCCCGTCACAGACACAGTCTGGAAATAATATTTGTAAATATTCCTGTGCAACGTTTATATCTGCGACTTATACGGATAAGATGTTTTTGCTCAATTTGAGTGGGTGTGGTTTATATATTGCTGCACTCCATAGTGTTATCGAACTCCCTGAAAGGGACAAGCGGTAGAAAATGATCAAAAAATCCTGCTCATCCAACGTCACCTTGACACATTTGGCGACCAGGTCGCTGCCAGGCACCTGCTTTGGATTAGCGGCGGAGTTGATGTAACATTAACTGCACTTCCTGTTCCACGTGCACATTTAAGCCTGATCCCAGAAGTGTGGTTAGAAAGAAGAAAAAAGGGAAAGCGCGCCTGCCAAAAAGGCAGCTTCTGGTTGCACAAGCGGAGGATGGTGCACTGCCAAACCAGCACAGTCTGGGCTCTGACCCGACCAGGTCGGGGCGACCGTCTGGAGGCGCCGTGAGTGAAAAAGATGGCGGCTGGTTAAAATACACGTTTATTGGTCACATGACCTGCAGCGTCACATCCTGAATGCAGACTTTACAGGATGAGGTCCGACCTTCCACCCCCTCCTCACCTCTCGGCCTTCAGGATTGGGTCTGACCTTCCACCCCCTCCTCACCTCTTGGCCTTCTTCTCCTTCAGGATCTTCTCGCTCTCCTCCCGCCGCCGCTTGTTGACGGGGTTGCGGGGGTCGTAGATCTCGAAGGTGTCCTCGTCCTGCATGCTGGCGTCCTTCACCTTCTGGCTCTGGTCGTCACACTGCAGCACGTGGCCCAGCCTGGAGCGCAGGGACAAACACGGTCAAGCAGGGGGGCCACAAACTGTTTGACACGCATTGGGTTACAAAAATGTGGCCAGGGGCCAGCCTTTAAAAAAATATATAATAATAATAATTTAAAAAAAAAAATATATATATATATATATATATACAGTAGGTCAGGAAAAAACACAAAGGCTTTATCATCCCTACAAGCCTGTTTCACAGGTTTCCCTGCTTGTCGCAAAAAACGGCGAAAAACCTGCGAAAAACTGCAAAAACAGGCTTGTAGGGATGATATAGCCTCTGGGTTTTTCCTGATCGAACATGTATCCCGCTCTACCCCGGTATTGAGCACTGTATGACGGATAAACCACAGAAATCTCGACTATATATATATATATATATATATATTAGGGCTGCAACTAACGATTAATTTGATAATCGATTAATCTGTCGATTATTACCTCGATTAATAATCGGATAAAAGAGACAAACTACATTTCTATCCTTTCCAGTATTTTATTGAAAAAAAACAGCATACTGGCACCATACTTATTTTGATTATTGTTTCTCAGCTGTTTGTACATGTTGCAGTTTATAAATAAAGGTTTATTTAAAAAAAAATAAAAACATTTTTTTTTTTTTTTTTTTTAAAAGCCTCTGCGCATGCGCATAGCATAGATCCAACGAATCGATGACTAAATTAATCGGCAACTATTTTTATAATCGATTTTAATCGATTAGTTGTTGCAGCCCTAATATATATATATATATATATATATATATATATATATATATATATATATATATATATATATATATATATATATATATACACACATATATACACATATATATATATACACATATATGTACACATATATATATACACACATATATAAACACATATATATATACACATACATACAGTATATACATATGTATGTATATGTATATTTATGTATGCATGTATATGTATACATATATGTATGTATGTATATTTATGTATGCATTTATATGCATACATATATGTATGTATGTATATATGTGTATATATACTGTATATGTATATATATATGTATTTATGTATGTATATGTACTGTAGTGTATATATATATGTATGTACGTATGTATATATGTATATTTGTATGAATGTATATATGTATGTATGTATATATATATATATACACATTTATGTACACACATAAATATACACATATATAAATACACATATGTATGTATGTATATGTATATATGTATATTTATGTATGCATGTATTTTTATACATATATATATGTAAGTATATATATATATATATATGTATATACATATGTATATATAAATGTATGTATGTATGTGTATGTATGTATATATGTGTATATATATATGTATATATGTATGTATATATATATGTATGTATGTAAGTATATATATATGTATGTTTGTATGAATGTATATATACTGTATATGGGTCATTTTTTTTATATGGTGCCTTTTGCGTCCCCAGTATAAATCATGTCATATTTTCTCAAAATATTTACAATTGCTCATTCCATTAGTTTCTTTGTGTATGGTAAATTGTTGTCTATCATAAATACAGTGATATGGGCTGCAAACATTAGAATATATATTTTTTAAAGCTTTTGTTAAAGTTCTATTATGCGATTTTGCCATGTCCCTGGTGCTGTTTATTCAACTTTAATCTAGAAAATAACAAATAAAAACATATATTTTTAATTTTTTTTTGTTATGATATAATTATCATAGACAAGCTCTCTTTAGTCATATGGTGTATATTATCAAAATCGTAAAAAGAATTACAAAAAAATAAGGTTCTATGTCTGTCCCTGTGGTCGCTGTCCACTCTGTTAAGTTGCGTTACTGTCCCTTTAAGAAAACAACCACATTTGTCAGTGACATCATTCTCATCAGGTAACATCACACCAGTGGCGGGAAACTCAACTCTGGTAAGCTGTGTGGTTTTTTAGCTCTCTTACTATCTGATGTTGATGTTTTTATGAAGTGAATTTAATGTGGTTGAACATAACGTGTCCACTCTGTTAGGCCTAAATAATAAGGAGATCAATCAAATTGAAATTTTTCAAAACATGTTTGTGTGAAATTATAGATTTCTTATCAATTATTCAAGTCCATGCTAGCTGTTATGTTAACACAGGCAGGCTGAAGGCTAACTTTAGCTCAAAATGTCCACCGTGTTAGTGTCCACCGTGTTAGCCTCATTCAACTAACACGGTGGACATCAACCTAACAGAGTGGACATGTATATAGTAATGTTGACTTATCACAATGTATATGTAGTGCTATTATGCATTCAACAGCAGTTTCTTTCATAATTGTTGGTTAATCATCACTGCTGTTGCAAAATATCATATACAGCAAATACATTGGTGTTAAAAGTACAGTGTTAATGCTTTTCAGTGTGAAGTGTTACGATTTCAGTGGTAAATTCAGCATGTTCTCTCACCAATTCACAGCAGAAGCAGCATAGTATAACGGATAAGGATGCAGGTTGGCATGTGGGAGATTCCGGTTCAAATCCACCCTACAGCAATCATTCATTTTAAATTTAAACTAAATTTGATTATAATTAATTTTAGTGTAAATATAACGTTTTAGTGTTACAATGCCGGGTGTTAAATCAGCTTAAATGTGGTGTTAAATCTAGACACCTTTCGGTGTTAATTGTATTTTAACACACTACAGTGTGGATGCATATAGACACTTTGCTGGTGTTAAAATTAACACTGTGGTTGTTAATTTAACAATGGAGATTTTGCAAACACTAATATGTATATTATTGTACATTAAAGGTATACTAAGTGAGATTTTTCTAAAAAACTAAAATATGGATTGACACAAAAACAATGAATCTCTGTGATCACTATAGCATATGTCCTTAACAGAGTGGACATATCCCGTGTGTCACCTCTCATTAATATAGCTAAATATACTATGATTTAGGTGCCTGAGTTCGACCAATATGTTTTTCAGCAAGTTACATATGTCATGTATACAATAGAACATAAAAATATTGGTAAATCAACTATTTATTTTTTACAAGTTATGAAGTCCAAATGGCACCCTATAAAAAAAACGACCCATATATATATACATATTTATATAATCTGTCTCTTTGCTAATAGCACACTCACCCTTTAGAGCACAGCTGTAACTTCCTGCCACTAAAATAGTTGCCATGTTTCTCTGTTTACACTATTTTCTTACACTTTATTCAACATTTCTTACACATTCCTTCAGTTTAAGGGCTTACACTTTGGCAAATTCATTGCTTAATTATGTTACATTTGTTATTTGTCGTGCCAAATGAAACTGTTAATTAGGTTCAAAACATGCATGTAATCACATTCAAGTTTGAGTCAAATAGTATAAAAATAGTTTCACACAAATAAAAGATGAAAAACGGTGATGGGGGCGGGGCCTCTAAAGAAAATTCTGCTTAGGGCCGCATTTACTACCTAAATGCTAATTACAACCTAAATACTAAAAACTATAGTAACATTTAGAATGATAACAATAATACACCACATTGATCAGTACTAACAGTTTTTTAAATGTATTTTATTGTGTATTGTTTATGTAAAATATTTGTATTTACCTAAGGTAATTTATTAACTTTTTAAAAAATCTTAACTGAAAACATTTGTATATATTTGTTGTTTATTATTGTTTCATATTTGCACTTTTTAACATCAACAAAGCAAGTATGGTTACTAGAAAACGCTCAAACGTAAAGTAAGGCTGCACTCTTTCCAAAATGTGCTAGCTTGATGCTAATTTAGATTGGATTCGCCTTAGACAGGCTACTATTAGCATTGGGGATTTTAACACCTCCTAACAGTAATAATACAATCAAACAGCTGGTGTGTAACAAGCACAATACTTACAGTACAAACACTTTGTAGGAAGAGAGTTTAGAAGATATGTAATTGCACGCAGTACCGTAAATCCAGATACTTTTTTCCCTATGCTTTGTACCGTGCGGCTTATAAAACGGCGCGGCTCATTTGTGGATTTTTCTTTGCTAATGACCATAAAGTTTGGTGTTCAATAGTTCTCAGTCGACCCGAGCAAACCATCTTTTGGACAAGTTGAAAATGTACTTCCTGCTTTAATGCCTTGTAATAGAGGTCACACCGTCCATAGCGTTTCTACTCGTACAGATTCTTCATCACTCCAAGCAACGTTTGTAAGTTTTACAATATAACTAAAACAATTCTTACTTACTAAAGCGTCCGGTGTGTGATGTCTGTAGGAGTGTTTTTATGCATATTTGTACGTGCTATCGTAATGTAATCAAGCTATCCTCGTTAGCATTAGTGTCTGTGTTAGTATTATCAACTTACATTAGCATTCTTTGTTTATTGTTTCAGTTTCACAAATTCCTCAGTAAATTGATTTCTGTTTTGTTTGAAACATTTACAAAACATTTCTACGTGAATAACTTATTTCACAACGTTTATATCTGCGACTAATATATGGGAACATATCTTTTTCGGGAATTGCGTTAAATGCCTTCTGTTCAAATTGTAGGAACACAAACATTTTGATGCACATTAGTTCCTGCCTTACATAAAGTGATGTGCTTGAGTTTGACACCTGTGCCAGAGTAGGACTCGCACTCTGGAAATTAAAAAACAATTTAAAAAAATCATAAAATTAATTAAAAAAAGAGCTAAGAAATTGTCGGTTAAAAAACTACAATTAAAAAAAGTAATACAATTAATTTAAAAACAATGCTGCACAGAGCTAAAAAATGTTCAATTGGAAAAAATACAATTACATTTTTTAAAATTAAATTCATTTTAAAAAAGAGTGCTGTAGAGAGCTAAGAAATTGTTGATTAAAAAAATACAATAAAAAAAATTAATGAAAAAAACTAATAAAAGAAAACTGCAAAACTAAGAAATTGTCGACAAAAAATACAATTACAAATTTATGAAATTCATTTAAAAAGAATGCTGTAGAGAGCTAAGAAATTGGTGATTAAAAAAGTACAATTAAAAAAAATAATACAACTAATTAAAAAAAAGAGAGCTAAGAAATTGTCAATTAAATTTATTTTATAAATTTCATTTAAAAAGAATGCTGCACAGAGCTAAAAAATTTTCGATTGGAAAAAATACAATTACCTTTTTTTTATTAAATTAATTTAAAAAAAGAGTGCTGTAGAGAGCTAAGAAATTGTCGATAAAAAAATACAATTAAAAAATGTATAAAATTCATTTAAAAAGAATGCTGTAGAGAGCTAAGAAATTGTCGATTAAAAAATACAATTAAAAAAAATCATTAAAAAAAGAGCGCTGCAAAGCTAATAAATTGTTCATTAAAAACATTTCTTAAATTAATTTTTTTTTAAAAGAGTGCTGTACAGAGCTAAGAAATTGTTGATTAAAAAAATACAATACAAAAAGAATAAAATTCATTAAAAAAAAAGAGTGCTGCAGAGCTAAGAAATTGTCGATTAAAAAACTATAATTAAAAAAAAAATACAGTTAATAAAAAAAAGAGAGCTAAGAAATTGTCAATTAAATTTCTTTTATAAATTTCATTAAAAAAAAAGAGTGCTGCAGAGCTAAGAAATTGTCGATTAAAAAAATACAATAAAAAAAGTAATACAATTCATTTAAAAAGAATGCTGCACAGAGCTAAAACATTTTCGATTGGAAAAAATAAAATTAACTTTAAAAAAAAAATTAAATTCATTAAAAAAGAGAGTGCTGTAGAGAGTTAAGAAATTGTTGATTAAAAAATACAATTAAAAAAAAATTCATTAAAAAAGAGTGCTGCGGAGCTAAGAAATTGTTGATTGAAAAAATACAATTAAATACATTTCTTAAATTAATAAATAAAAAAAGAGTGCTGGAGAGAGCTAAGGAATTGTCGATTAAAAAAATCCAATTAAAAAAATTAATTAAATTAATTAAAAAAAAAGAGTGCTGCAGAGCTAAGAAATTGTTGATAAAAAAATACAATAAAAAATGTATCAAATTCATTTAAAAAGAATGCTGTAGAGAGCTAAGAAATTGTCGATTAAAAAAATACAATACATTTTTTTTATTAAATACATTTTAAAAAAGTGCTGTAGAGAGCTAGAAATTGTCGATTAAAAAAATACAATTAAAAAAATTAATTAAATTAATACAAAAAAAGTGCTGAAGAGCTAAGAAATTGTCGATTAAAAAAATACAATAAAAAATAATAAAATCCATTTAAAAAAGAGTGCTGCAGAGCTAGAAATTGCTGATTAAAAAAATACAATTACAAAAATTAATTAAATTAATTTAAAAAAAAAAAAGAGTGCTGTAGAGAGCTAAGAAATTGTTGATTAAAAAGTACAATAAAAAATTAATAAAATTCATTAAAAAAAGAGTGCTGCAGAGCTAAGAAATTGACGATTGAAAAAATACAATAAAAAAATTAATTAAATTAGTTTAAAAAAAGAGTGCTGTATAGAGTTAAGAAATTGTCGATAAAAAAATACAATAAAACAATAGTAAAACATTTTTTTAAAAGTGCTGCGGCGAGCTAAGAAATTGTCGTTTAAAAAAAATACAATAAAAAAAATGTATACAATGAATTTTTTAAAAAGTGCTGCAGAGAACTAAGAAATCGTCTTCTGTATCGCAGCGACGCGACGCTACAGAAGCTGTTTGTGTGAGCGTTTCCTCGCCGGGAGGGGGCGGAGCTAAAGCGGAGGCGGTGCTGAGTGTGTCAGTGGGGGATGTTGGAGCGCAGACAGATGGAATAGTTTACCTCCTCTGGCCCAGACTTGACTTCCAGTGTCTGACCGGTTGTAACCCACATTCTGCTCCTGGAGTGGCACACGCTTCCCACTGGTGTTTTTCTAGGCTCCCCCCCACTCTCCACCCCCACTCACACACACTCCTGGAGACTAATGGCAACAGCAGATTGTGTTATTCCACATCACACACATGCTATTCATTTCTAACTGGACTCGCCGCTGCTGAAAAACAGACGAGGAGAGCGTTCGGACCGTTTCATGGCGCGTACGTACTGGACTCGGACACGCCTTTTAGCCCCGCCCTAAGTAACCACCCTCGCTCGGACCAAACCGCTATTGATAAAGCCACATCAATATATATCGCCATAGACACATCGTCAGTAGCGATGAAAAAAATGCAATCGCTGAAAACATCCGATCATTTTTTTTTCTTACTTCTTCGTCGTCGGGAGTAAACAGGAAGTAGGAAGGGTGACACACTAACAGCCAATCAGGTGACAGTATCAACCATCACGTTTGGTGGCGCCATCTTGTTGTTGTCAGCGAGAATAGGAAGTAAAAATGAGGTAAGAAATTGTCGATAACAAAATACAATTTAAAAATAGTAAAATTCCTTTAAAAAAAAGAGTGCTGCAGAGAGCTAAGAAAATGTTGATTAAAAAAAATACAATTATATTTTTTTATAAAATTCATTTTAAAAAGAT
>NC_084738.1:79973261-80020761 GCF_033978785.1 Entelurus aequoreus | reverse complement strand
AGTTAGCAAGGAAGTGGTGGAAGAGAACCACAGGAACACCTTCTGAAAGTTAGCAAGGAAGTGGTGGAAGAGAACCACAGGAACACCTTCTGAAAGTTAGCAAGGAAGTGGTGGAAGAGAACCACAGGAACACCTTCTGAAAGTTAGCAAGGGCGTGGTGGAAGAGAACCACAGGAACACCTTCTGAAAGTTAGCAAGGAAGTGGTGGAAGAGAACCACAGGAAGATCTTCTGAAAGTTAGCAAGGAAGTGGTGGAAGAGAACCACAGGAACTCCTTCTGAAAGTTAGCAAGGAAGTGGTGGAAGAGAACCACAGGAACACCTTCTGAAAGTTAGCAAGGAAGTGGTGGAAGAGAACCACAGGAACACCTTCTGAAAGTTAGCAAGGAAGTGGTGGAAGAGAACCACAGGAACTCCTTCTGAAAGTTAGCAAGGAAGTGGTGGAAGAGAACCACAGGAACATCTTCTGAAAGTTAGCAAGGAAGTGGTGGAAGAGAACCACAGGAACTCCTTCTGAAAGTTAGCAAGGAAGTGGTGGAAGAGAACCACAGGAACACCTTCTGAAAGTTAGCAAGGAAGTGGTGGAAGAGAACCACAGGAACACCTTCTGAAAGTTAGCAAGGAAGTGGTGGAAGAGAACCACAGGAACTCCTTCTGAAAGTTAGCAAGGAAGTGGTGGAAGAGAACCACAGGAACACCTTCTGAAAGTTAGCAAGGAAGTGGTGGAAGAGAACCACAGGAAGTCCTTCTGAAAGTTAGCAAGGAAGTGGTGGAAGAGAACCACAGGAACACCTTCTGAAAGTTAGCAGGGAAGTGGTGGAAGAGAACCACAGGAACACCTTCTGAAAGTTAGCAAGGACGTGGTGGAAGAGAACCACAGGAACACCTTCTGAAAGTTAGCAGGGAAGTGGTGGAAGAGAACCACAGGAACACCTTCTGAAAGTTAGCAAGGACGTGGTGGAAGAGAACCACAGGAACACCTTCTGAAAGTTAGCAAGGAAGTGGTGGAAGAGAACCACAGGAACACCTTCTGAAAGTTAGCAAGGAAGTGGTGGAAGAGAACCACAGGAACACCTTCTGAAAGTTAGCAAGGACGTGGTGGAAGAGAACCACAGGAGCACCTTCTGAAAGTTAGCAAGGAAGTGGTGGAAGAGAACCACAGGAACACCTTCTGAAAGTTAGCAAGGAAGTGGTGGAAGAGAACCACAGGAACACCTTCTGAAAGTTAGCAAGGACGTGGTGGAAGAGAACCACAGGAACACCTTCTGAAAGTTAGCAAGGAAGTGGTGGAAGAGAACCACAGGAACACCTTCTGAAAGTTAGCAAGGACGTGGTGGAAGAGAACCCCAGGAACACCTTCTGAAAGTTAGCAAGGAAGTGGTGGAAGAGAACCACAGGAACACCTTCTGAAAGTTAGCAAGGACGTGGTGGAAGAGAACCACAGGAACACCTTCTGAAAGTTAGCAAGGAAGTGGTGGAAGAGAACCACAGGAACACCTTCTGAAAGTTAGCAAGGAAGTGGTGGAAGAGAACCACAGGAACACCTTCTGAAAGTTAGCAAGGAAGTGGTGGAAGAGAACCACAGGAACACCTTCTGAAAGTTAGCAAGGACGTGGTGGAAGAGAACCACAGGAACACCTTCTGAAAGTTAGCAAGGACGTGGTGGAAGAGAACCACAGGAACACCTTCTGAAAGTTAGCAAGGACGTGGTGGAAGAGAACCACAGGAACACCTTCTGAAAGTTAGCAAGGACGTGGTGGAAGAGAACCACAGGAACACCTTCTGAAAGTTAGCAAGGAAGTGGTGGAAGAGAACCACAGGAACACCTTCTGAAAGTTAGCAAGGACGTGGTGGAAGAGAACCACAGGAACACCTTCTGAAAGTTAGCAAGGAAGTGGTGGAAGAGAACCACAGGAACACGTTGTGAAAGTTAGCAAGGAAGTGGTGGAAGAGAACCACAGGAACACCTTCTGAAAGTTAGCAAGGAAGTGGTGGAAGAGAACCACAGGAACACGTTGTGAAAGTTAGCAAGGAAGTGGTGGAAGAGAACCACAGGAACACCTTCTGAAAGTTAGCAAGGACGTGGTGGAAGAGAACCACAGGAACACCTTCTGAAAGTTAGCAAGGACGTGGTGGAAGAGAACCACAGGAACACCTTCTGAAAGTTAGCAAGGACGTGGTGGAAGAGAACCACAGGAACACCTTCTGAAAGTTAGCAAGGAAGTGGTGGAAGAGAACCACAGGAACACCTTCTGAAAGTTAGCAAGGACGTGGTGGAAGAGAACCACAGGAACACTTTCTGAAAGTTAGCAAGGAAGTGGTGGAAGAGAACCACAGGAACACGTTGTGAAAGCGTCATGACGTGAGTTTTCCAAAGGAGGTGTGATGTCAGGTGTGAACAAGCTGCCACACACTCTGCTGGCCTGAGGTGTGGCGCCACGTCTGACGGGTACGTCACCTGGCAACCCTGCAGCCGCTCCAAACAGGCCAGCTCACAGGAACAACACCAGGTCTGGATACCAGTCTCAAGGTGCACTTCCTGGTTGGGGTCTTTAAGGACAAGGTTACATACTTGACCCAGACAAGCCGCACATGTAAAAGTCACTCCAAGGTCGTGATTGGCGGGTCCGAGCTAAGATTTTAACGACCCCTGGCACATTTTGAAAAATGCTATTTGGGAAAAGTCAACATAAAAAGTGTAATAAAAGAGCAAATATGTGAAATGTAAGAAGAAGAAGTTGCAATGTTGACTGCAATAACACTTTTTCTTTAAAAGTGTCATTGGTTGAAACATAATAATGAATCTAAATCAATGTTCATCTACTCAAGCCTCGAACTATTTCACATCCAATATTCCACTTTGTAATGTTTTACTTACACATTTGTCAGCAATTCCAAAGCGTTCCAACTTCAAACTGTTCGGCCTATTCGGGAATCGCAGGCTTTCACTCGACAAATTCCCCAAATTCCCAGATTTCCCAGAATTCCATGTTTTTCGGGACATTTTTCCCCATTCAAAATAAATTGGCCATTTTTCAAACTTCCACCATTTCCACATTTTTCAACCGACGATTATTAAAGCCCATTCGGGAATCGCGGGTTTTCCCTTGACAAATTTCAAAAATTCCCAGATTTCCCAGAATTCCAGGTTTTCCGGGACATTTTTCCCATTTAAAATGAATTTGCTATTTTTCAAACTTCCACATTTTTCAACTGACGATTATTAAAGCCTATTCGGGAATCGCGGGCTTTCCCTTGACAAATTCCAAAAATTCCCAGATTTCCCAGAATTCCAGGTTTTCCGGGACATTGTTCCCATTTAAAATGAATTAGACATTTTTCAAACTTCCACCATTTCCACATTTTTCAACCGACGATTAGTAAAGCCTATTCAGGAATCGCAGGTTTTCCCTTGACAAATTCCCAGATTTCCCAGAATTCCAGGTTTTCCGGGACATTTTTCACATTTAAAATGAATTGGACATTTTTCAAACTTCCACCATTTCCACATTTTTCAACCGATGATCAGTAAAGCCTATTCGGGAATCGCGGGTTTTCCCTTGACAAATTCCAAAAATTCCCAGATTTCCCAGAATTCCAGGTTTTCCGGGACATTTTTCCCATTAAAAATGAATTGGCTATTTTTCAAACTTCCACATTTTTCAACCGACGATTATTAAAGCCTATTCGGGGATCGCGGGCTTTCCCTTGACAAATTCCAAAAATTCCCAGATTTCCCAGAATTCCAGGTTTTACGGGACATTGTTCCCATTTAAAATGAATTGGACATTTTTCAAACTTCCACCATTTCCACATTTTTCAACCGACGATTAGTAAAGCCTATTCGGGAATCGCGGGTTTTCCCTTGACAAATTCCAAAAATTCCCAGATTTCCCAGAATTCCAGGTTTTCCGGGACATTTTTCCCATTTAAAATGAATTGGACATTTTTCAAACTTCCACATTTTTCAACCGACGATTATTAAAGCCTATTCGGGAATCGCAGGCTTTCCCTTGACAAATTCCAAAAATTCCCAGATTTCCCAGAATTCCAGGTTTTCCAGGACATTGTTCCCATTTAA
Organism: Entelurus aequoreus; assembly: GCF_033978785.1. Lineage (NCBI taxonomy): Eukaryota > Metazoa > Chordata > Actinopteri > Syngnathiformes > Syngnathidae > Entelurus > Entelurus aequoreus. The sequence goes on along the minus strand of NC_084738.1, from coordinate 80,016,681 downwards.
AATGAATTGGACATTTTTCAAACTTCCACCATTTCCACATTTTTCAACCGACGATTAGTAAAGCCTATTCGGGAATCGCGGGTTTTCCCTTGACAAATTCCAAAAATTCCCAGATTTCCCAGAATTCCAGGTTTTACGGGACATTGTTCCCATTTAAAATGAATTGGACATTTTTCAAACTTCCACCATTTCCACATTTTTCAACCGACGATTAGTAAAGCCTATTCGGGAATCGCGGGTTTTCCCTTGACAAATTCCAAAAATTCCCAGATTTCCCAGAATTCCAGGTTTTCCGGGACATTTTTCCCATTTAAAATGAATTTGCTATTTTTCAAACTTCCACATTTTTCAACCGACGATTATTAAAGCCTATTCGGGAATCGTGGGCTTTCCCTTGACAAATTCCAAAAATTCCCAGATTTCCCAGAATTCCAGGTTTTCCAGGACATTGTTCCCATTTAAAATGAATTGGACATTTTTCAAACTTCCACCATTTCCACATTTTTCAACCGACGATTAGTAAAGCCTATTCGGGAATCGCGGGTTTTCCCTTGACAAATTCCAAAAATTCCCAGATTTCCCAAAATTCCAGGTTTTCCGGGACATTTTTCCCATTTAAAATGAATTGGCCATTTTTCAAACTTCCACCATTTCCACATTTTTCAACCGACGATTAGTAAAGCCTATTCGGGAATTGCGGGTTTTTCCTTGACTAATTCCAAAAATTCCCAGATTTCCCAGAATTCCAGGTTTTCCGGGATATTTTTCCCATTTAAAATGAATTTGCTATTTTTCAAACTTCCACATTTTTCAACCGACGATTATTAAAGCCTATTCGGGAATCGCGGGCTTTCCCTTGACAAATTCCAAAAATTCCCAGATTTCCCATAATTCCAGGTTTTCCGGGACATTGTTCCCATTTAAAATGAATTGGACATTTTTCAAACTTCCACCATTTCCACATTTTTCAACCGACGATTATTAAAGCCTATTCTGGAATCGCGGGTTTTCCCTTGACAAATTCCAAAAATTCCCAGATTTCCCAGAATTCCAGGTTTTCCGGGACATTTTTCCCATTTAAAATGAATTTGCTATTTTTCAAACTTCCACATTTTTCAACCGACGATTATTAAAGCCTATTCGGGAATCGCGGGCTTTCCCTTAACAAATTCCCAAAATTCCCAGATTTCCCAGAATTCCAGGTTTTTCGGGACATTTTTCCCCATTCAAAATAAATTGGGCATTTTTTTAACTTCCACCATTTCCACATTTTTCAACCTATTCAAACTGGGGCTGGGCGATATATGGAATATACTGGATATATCGCGGGTTTGTCTCTGTGCGATATAGAAAATGACTATATGATGATATTGGAGTATACGTTCTCACGCAGTTGCTTTTAGCTGCGGGCATTACACTACAGGCTCTTCTCACTCTTTCTTGTCTCTCCTTCTCACAGAGACATAAAACAAGCGCACCTTCTTACGTCACATACTGTCGCGCGTGCAACGTCGTACGCCCTCGCGGAGCAGAGAGGTGCGGTGCGAGTGGTAATACGAGAGAGAGAAGGTGCCTATCTGGTAACAAATGAAGGAAGAAGAATTAATTCCCAAGAAAAACAGCAGGGGGTCCATCGTCTGGCGGTGGTTTGGCTTCAAGCGGGAAGATGTTGAACAGACAACCGTAATATGTGAAGTATGCGGCAAAAGCGTTGCTACAAAAAGTAGCAGCAGTGCTAATTTGTAGCATCATTTGAAAAGTCACCCGCTAGAGAATGAAGAGTGCTTAAAACCCCGCATGTCAACATCTCGGCCGGTGCCACACCCACAAAAGGCCCAAGCAACTATTTCTACATCAACATAAAATAGTCAACAACAGAAGGAGATAACGTCCGCAGGAACCTACCACATAGTGAAGGACATACACTATTTGATGTCCTATTATGCAGCACATTTTTATTTGACACTTATTGAAATATCTTGTGTGACATCATGCACAAAAGTGCACTTTATTTGTTTTTAACTATTGTAGTGGCGTTCTGTACAAAAAGTGCACTTTAATTGAGTGTTGTTTTGATATGTCATCGTAGTGACATCATGCACAAAAGTGCACTTTATTTGTCTAAGGCAAAATATGGAGATATATATGGTGTATCGTGACATGGCCTAAAAATATCCAGATATTAATAAAAGGCCGTATCGCCCAGCCCTAATTCAAACATTCCATAATCAACACATTCCACTCATCCTGGACATTCAAACGATCCTTTTTCCAATTAAAAAAAAAAATTCCAGGAATTGCCAGAATTCCTGTTTTTTTCAAACCCTTTTTTCTGGCGACTACTCTTTCCACATTTTTCAACCCACTGCAACCGTTCCACCGTCCAAACATTCCTCTTAATCAGGACAAAAAAACAAAGTTGTTTTTTTAACTGGAAAAATTCCCAGTTTTCTCGAAATTCCAGGAATGCCGTAATACAATCTCTCAATTAAAAATGTTACTACTTCAACATTTCTCGACCGTTTTGAAAAATTCCAAACCCAACCATTTCAACTCATTCAGAACATTTTTTTTTTTTTTTTACCATTTTCAAAAATATTCCCTCTTTTCCCAGAATTCCAAAATGTTCATGAAATTCCCATTGAAAAGAATGGGACATTTTTCAAAATTCCACAACTCCGACATTTTTTATGCGATTCAAACCCTTCCAACTTCAAAATATTCAGTCTGTTCAGGAATTGTGTGCTCTCCTTCAACAGTAAAAAAAATTCCCGGATTTCTAAGAATTCCCAGTTTTCAGGGACATTTTCCCCATTCAAAATATATCAGCCATTTTTTAAACTTCCACAATTCCCACATTTTTTAACCGATTCCAACCATTCCACTTTAAACTAATCCTGGAAATTCTAGCAACGATTTTTTCACGTTCAACAAATTTCCAGGAATTCATGTTTTTTTCTAACATTATTTCCAACCTTTTTTAGTGCAATGACTCCTTCCACATTTTTCAACCCACTTCAACCGTTCCACTGTCAAAACATTCCTCTTAATCAGGACTAAAAAACAAAGTTGTTTTTTGAACTGTAAAAATTCCCGGTTTTCTCGAAATTCCAGGAATGCCGTAATACAATTTCTCAATTAAAAATGTTACTACTTCAACATTTCTCGACCGTTTTGAAAAATTCCAAAACCAACCATTTCAACTCATTCAGAGCATTTTTTTTTTTTTTTTTTACCATTTTCAAAAATATTCCCTCTTTTCCCAGAATTCCAAAATGTTCATGAAATTCCCATTGAAAAGAATGGGACATTTTTCAAAATTCCACAACTCCGACATTTTTTATGCGATTCAAACCCTTCCAACTTCAAAATATTCAGTCTGTTCAGGAATTGTGTGCTCTCCTTCAACAGTAAAAAAAAATTCCCGGATTTCTAAGAATTCCCAGTTTTCAGGGACATTTTCCCCATTCAAAATATATCAGCCATTTTTTAAACTTCCACAATTCCCACATTTTTTAACCGATTCCAACCATTCCACTTTAAACTAATCCTGGAAATTCTAGCAACGATTTTTTCACGTTCAACAAATTTCCAGGAATTCATGTTTTTTTCTAACATTATTTCCAACCTTTTTTAGTGCAATGACTCCTTCCACATTTTTCAACCCACTTCAACCGTTCCACTGTCAAAACATTCCTCTTAATCAGGACTAAAAAACAAAGTTGTTTTTTGAACTGTAAAAATTCCCGGTTTTCTCGAAATTCCAGGAATGCCGTAATACAATTTCTCAATTAAAAATGTTACTACTTCAACATTTCTCGACCGTTTTGAAAAATTCCAAAACCAACCATTTCAACTCATTCAGAGCATTTTTTTTTTTTTTTTACCATTTTCAAAAATATTCCCTCTTTTCCCAGAATTCCAAAATGTTCATGAAATTCCCATTGAAAAGAATGGGACATTTTTCAAAATTCCACAACTCCGACATTTTTTATGCGATTCAAACCCTTCCAACTTCAAAATATTCAGTCTGTTCAGGAATTGTGTGCTCTCCTTCAACAGTAAAAAAAAATTCCCGGATTTCTAAGAATTCCCAGTTTTCAGGGACATTTTCCCCATTCAAAATATATCAGCCATTTTTTAAACTTCCACAATTCCCACATTTTTTAACCGATTCCAACCATTCCACTTTAAACTAATCCTGGAAATTCTAGCAACGATTTTTTCACGTTCAACAAATTTCCAGGAATTCATGTTTTTTGCTAACATTATTTCCAACCTTTTTTAGTGCGATGACTCCTTCCACATTTTTCAACCCACTTCAACCGTTCCACCGTCCAAACATTCCTCTTAATCAGGACTAAAAAACAAAGTTGTTTTTTGAACTGGAAAAATTCCCGGTTTTCTCGAAATTCCAGGAATGCCGTAATACAATCTCTCAATTAAAAATGTTACTAATTCAACATTTCTCGACCGTTTTGAAAAATTCCAAAACCAACCATTTCAACTCACTCAGAACATTTTTTTTTTTTTTTTTTACCATTTTCAAAAATATTCCCTCTTTTCCCAGAATTCCAAAATGTTCATGAAATTCCCATTGAAAAGAATAGGACATTTTTCAAAATTCCACAACTCCGACATTTTTTATGCGATTCAAACCCTTCCAACTTCAAAATATTCAGTCTGTTCAGGAATTGTGTGCTCTCCTTCAACAGTAAAAAAAATTCCCGGATTTCCAAGAATTCCCAGTTTTCAGGGACATTTTCCCCATTCAAAATATATCAGCCATTTTTTAACTTCCACAATTCCCACATTTTTCAACCGATTCCAACCATTCCACTTTAAACTAATCCTGGAAATTGTAGCAACGATATTTTCATGTTCAACAAATTTCCAGGAATTCCTGTTTTTTTCTAACCTTATTTCCAACCTTTTTTAGTGCGATGACTCCTTCCACATTTTTCAACCCACTTCAACCGTTCCACCGTCCAAACATTCCTCTTAATCAGGACAAAAAACAAAGTTGTTTTTTGAACTGGAAAAATTCCTGGTTTTCTCGAAATTCCAGGAATGCCGTAATACCATTTGTCAATTAAAAATGTAACTAATTCAACATTTCTCGACCGTTTTGAAAAATTCCAAAACCAACCATTTCAACTCACTCAGAACATTTTTTTTTTTTTTTTTACCATCTTCAAAAATATTCCCTCTTTTCCCAGAATTCCAAAATGTTCATGAAATTCCCATTGAAAAGAATGTGACATTTTTCAAAATTCCACAACTCCGACATTTTTTATGCGATTCAAACCCTTCCAAATTCAAAATATTCAGTCTGTTCAGGAATTGTGTGCTCTCCTTCAACAGTTAAAACAATTCCCGGATTTCCAAGAATTCCCAGTTTTAAGGGACATTTTCCACATTCAAAATATATCAGCCATTTTTTAAACTTCCACAATTCCCACATTTTTCAACCGATTCCAACCATTCCAACTTCAAAATATTCATCCTGTCCAGGAATTGTGTGCTCTCTCTCAACAATTATTTTAAAACATTCCAGGATTTCCAAGAATCCCCAGTTTTTAGGGGCATTTTACCCATTCACAATGAATTGTCCATTTTTCAAACTTCCACAATTCCCACATTTTTCAACCGATTCAAACCAATCCACTTTCAACACATTCAACTCATCCTGGAAATTCAAACAACCATTTTTTCACGTTCAACAAATTTCCAGCAATTCCTGTTTTTTTCTAACCTTATTTCCAACCTTTTTTAGTGCGACGACTCCTTCCACATTTTTCAACCCATTTCAACCGTTCCACTGTCAAAACATTCCTCTTAGTGAGGACAAAAAAACAAGTTGGTTTAAGGACTTGAAAAATTCCCGGTTTTCCCGAAATTCCGTAATTTCATTTTTCAATTAAAAACTGTTACTACTTCAACATTTTTTGACCAATTTAAACAACTCCAACACCAACCAATTCAGCTCATTCAGGACATTCATGCTCCTCATCATTTTCCAAAAAAAATCCCGCTTTTCCCCAAATTTCCAGGAAGTTCCCTTTGAAATGAATGGGAAATTTTTCCAAGTTGCACAATTCCCACATTTTTCAACCGATTCAAGCCATTCCACCTTCAACACACTCAATTTATTCTGGAAATTCAAATAACCATTTTTCCACGTTCAACAAATTTCCAGTAATTCCTGTTTTTTTCTAACCTTATTTCCAACCTTTCTTAGTGCAGTGTTTTGACACTGTCAAAACATTCCTCTTAGTCAGGACAAAAAACGAGTTGGTTTAAGGACTTGAAAAATTCCCGGTTTTCCCGGGTTTCCATTTTTCAATTAAAAACGGTTACTACCTCAACATTTCTTGACCGATTTAAACAATTCCAACACCAACCAATTCAGCTCATTCAGGACATTCATGTTCCTCATCATTTAAAAAAAAATCCCACTTTTCCCCACATTCCCAAATTTCCAGGAAGTTCCCATTGAAATGAATGGGACAGTTTTCCAAGTTGCACAATTCCCACATTTTTCAACCGATTCAAACCATTCCACCTTCAACACACTGAATTTATTCTGGAAATTCAAATAATCATTTTTCCACGTTCAACAAATTTCCAGTAATTCCTGTTTTTTTTCTAACCTTATTTCCAACCTTTCTTAGTGCAGTGTTTTGACACTGTCACAACATTCCTCTTAGTCAGGACAAAAAAACGAGTTGGTTTAAGGATTTGAAAAATTCCTGATTTTCCCGAAATTCCATTTTTCAGTTAAAAACTGTTACTACTTCAACATTTCTTGACCGATTTAAACAATTCCAACACCAACCAATTCAGCTCATTCAGGACATTCATGCTCCTCATCATTTTAAAAAAAATCCCACTTTTCCCCAAATTTCCAGGAAGTTCCCATTGAAATAAATGGGACATTTTTCCAAGTTGCACAATTCCCAAATTTTTCAACCTATTCAAACCATTCCACCTTCAACACACTCAATTTATTCTGGAAATTCAAATAACCATTTTTCCACGTTCAACAAATTTCCAGGAATTCCAGGTTTTTTTCTAACCTTATTTCCAACCTTTCTTAATGCAGTGTTTTGACACTGTCAAAACATTCCTCTTCGTCAGGACAAAAAAAACAGTTGGTTTAAGGACTTGAAAAATTCCCGGTTTTCCCGAAATTCCATTTTTCAATTAAAAACGGTTACTACTTCAACATTTCTTGACCGATTTAAACAATTCCAACACCAACCAATTCAGCTCATTCAGGACATTCATGCTCCTCATCATTTAAAAAAAAATCCCACTTTTCCCCAAATTTCCAGGAAGTTCCCATTGAAATAAATGGGACATTTTTCCAAGTTGCACAATTCCCAAATTTTTCAACCTATTCAAACCATTCCACCTTCAACACACTCAATTTATTCTGGAAATTCAAATAACCATTTTTCCACGTTCAACAAATTTCCAGGAATTCCAGGTTTTTTTCTAACCTTATTTCCAACCTTTCTTAATGCAGTGTTTTGACACTGTCAAAACATTCCTCTTCGTCAGGACAAAAAAAACAGTTGGTTTAAGGACTTGAAAAATTCCCGGTTTTCCCGAAATTCCATTTTTCAATTAAAAACGGTTACTACTTCAACATTTCTTGACCGATTTAAACAATTCCAACCCCAACCAATTCAGCTCATTCAGGACATTCATGCTCCTCATCATTTAAAAAAAAATCCCACTTTTCCCCAAATTCCCAGGAAGTTCCCATTGAAATGAATGGGACATTTTTCCAAGTTTCACAATTCCCGCATTTTTCAACCGATTCAAACCATTCCACCTTCAACACACTCAATTTATTCTGGAAATTCAAATAACCATTTTTCCACGTTCAACAAATTTCCAGTAATTACTGTTTTTTTTCTAACCTTATTTCCAACCTTTCTTAATGCAGTGTTTTGACACTGTCAAAACATTCCTCTTAGTCAGGACAAAAAACGAGTTGGTTTAAGGACTTGAAAAATTCCCGGTTTTCCTGGGTTTCCATTTTTCAATTAAAAACGGTTACTACTTCAACATTTCTTGACCGATTTGAACAATTCCAACACCAACCAATTCAGCTCATTCAGGACATTCATGCTCCTCATCATTAAAAAAAAAAAACACTTTTCCCCACATTCCCAAATTTCCAGGAAGTTCCCATTGAAATGAATGGGACAGTTTTCCAAGTTGCACAATTCCCACATTTTTCAACCGATTCAAACCATTCCACCTTCAACACACTAAATTTATTCTGGAAATTCAAATAATAATTTTTCCACGTTCAACAAATTTCCAGTAATTCCTGTTTTTTTTCTAACCTTATTTCCAACCTTTCTTAGTGCAGTGTTTTGACACTGTCACAACATTCCTCTTAGTCAGGACAAAAAAACGAGTTGGTTTAAGGATTTGAAAAATTCCCGATTTTCCCGAAATTCCATTTTTCAATTAAAAACTGTTACTACTTCAACATTTCTTGACCGATTTAAACAATTCCAACACCAACCAATTCAGCTCATTCAGGACATTCATGCTCCTCATCATTTTAAAAAAAAATCCCACTTTTCCCCAAATTTCCAGGAAGTTCCCATTGAAATAAATGGGACATTTTTCCAAGTTGCACAATTCCCAAATTTTTCAACCTATTCAAACCATTCCACCTTCAACACACTCAATTTATTCTGGAAATTCAAATAACCATTTTTCCACGTTCAACAAATTTCCAGGAATTCCAGGTTTTTTTCTAACCTTATTTCCAACCTTTCTTAATGCAGTGTTTTGACACTGTCAAAACATTCCTCTTCGTCAGGACAAAAAAAACAGTTGGTTTAAGGACTTGAAAAATTCCCGGTTTTCCCGAAATTCCATTTTTCAATTAAAAACGGTTACTACTTCAACATTTCTTGACCGATTTAAACAATTCCAACCCCAACCAATTCAGCTCATTCAGGACATTCATGCTCCTCATCATTTAAAAAAAAAATCCCACTTTTCCCCAAATTCCCAGGAAGTTCCCATTGAAATGAATGGGACATTTTTCCAAGTTTCACAATTCCCGCATTTTTCAAACGATTCAAACCATTCCACCTTCAACACACTCAATTTATTCTGGAAAATCAAATAACCATTTTTCCACGTTCAACAAATTTCCAGTAATTCCGTTTTTTTTCTAACCTTATTTCCAACCTTTCTTAATGCAGTGTTTTGACACTGTCAAAACATTCCTCTTAGTCAGGACAAAAAAACCAGTTGGTTTAAGGACTTGAAAAATTCCCGGTTTTCCCGAAATTCCATTTTTCAATTAAAAAACTGTTACTACTTCAACAATTCCAACACCAACCAATTCAGCTCATTCAGGACATTCATGCTCCTCATCATTTTCCAAGAAATCCAGCTTTTCTCTAAATTCCCCAAATTTCCAGGAAGTTCCCATTAAAATGAATGGGACATTTTTCCAAGTTGCACAATTCGCACATTTTCGCACATCCAACTAAAACTTTCCCAAGTTCCAAACCAAATTCCGGTTTTCCTGGAAATTCAAACTCTTCAACATTCAAACCATTCCAACATTCAAACTATTCTTACATTCATACTACATTCTGTCGGCGTTTCACTTCAACTTCAGCATTGGAGCATTCACACCTCATCTAGTTGACAATAATACTCCACTTCCTGGTTACCTGCATGATGTTCAGGTGCACTACGATGCTAAGCGGGAGCCAAAATACAACACATTCCTTTGGCCCCAGCCTCTTATTCGCTTGGTTTTCGCTGCCTCAGTTCAACGTTTTGAGGTCTGGAGGAGATCATCTCCGAGAAAAGAACGCTTTTTTCACGTTCGACATTTGAAAGACGGAAACAATTTGTCAATCAGGAGAGTCAACCGCCAAGAGGATATTCTCTGGCAATGAGGAGCATCCTCTCAGTGCGGCGAGAAGCTGGAAGACTCAGATTTGGAGCTCGCAGGCTAACGTGCGAGCGCGTGTCGCTCAGATAAAACAAGCCTTCGCCGCAGAGTCCTGCAGCTTTAAGAGATTTACGGCCTCCTTGCAGACATCCATCTCCCCCCGCTGTGGTCACCGGCCCATCACATGTAAGAATTCTGTATCGTGGATTTAACTTCTGCTCCCGACAGGAATAACCTTGGCGAAGGTCTTGAAGGGAACTAAGCGGAGAAATACCGTGTCAGGGCGCTCTCACGCCTACACGCCATCTCTGGTCCCGTTCAGGTGGTTTGTCCAAGGCGGGGGTCGGCAACCTGCGGCCCTCTAGCGCCGCCCTAGTGGCTCCCTGGAGCTTTTTCAAAAAATGTATAAAAACGGAAAAAGATGAGGGCAAAAATATATTTTCTGTTTTAATATTGTTAGAAATCCCACTGTTTATATTAACCATGCTCCACTCATGAGAGTATTTGGCCAGCGCCGTTTTGTCCTACTAATTTGAGCGGTCCTTGAACTCACCGTAGTTTGTTTACATGTACAACTTTGAGTCGAGTTGAGTTGAGTTTATTTGGAACATGCATGCATACATACATGATACATCACAATTTCCAGTTTCTCTTTTCAATATGTTCGAAAAGGAGTAGGAAGAAGCAGAGCTTATTTAGTCCTACCCCTTTTCCTTTACATAACAGTTGCTAAAACTTTTGTTCACTTCCTGTTCTCAATTTATTCACAATGTACTCCATAAGTAATCACAATAAAATAAAATAAATAAATAAATAATACTCGGTGAAGTAAGTTATTTTTCATATGGTGAAATGAGTAAGATTATTTTGAAAATGAACGGATGGATGGATGAAATAAATTCAGAATGTTTATCATGGTTCTTCTTCTTTGTTATTGTAAACACTTTAAGTTTGAAGAGTTTCTCATATTAGTACATTGTTTGATTGCTTTGCTTAATCCATTCCATCATTTAATTCCACATACAGATATACTGAAGGTCTTTCTCCAAAGCTGCCACATAAAGACGTGTCTAAGCCACTCCTTTTTCGTCGCAGTTTGTCCACCAAACGTTTTATACTGTGCGTGAATGCACAAAGGTGAGCTTTGTGGTTCACTGTTACAAACTGATGGCAGCCATAACTGCCACGTAGCCCTCGATGAAAACCAGTTTGACATCCCTGATTTATGTGTTCCTAAGACGGACCCGTCGCCGTTAAAAGGGACTGACCAACCTCGTCGCCACGCGACGTGGGAGGCCTCGTCCCGCTTTTGGAAGGGCTCGGCTCCATTGTGTCCTCACAACGGACGTCATTGTGTTCTTTCTGCTAAAAGTGTTTGGGCAACAGAGGCCCGCGGTGAAGCTCGGCAAGACTCCAGTCTTGTGCAACTGAGGCGCTTTTTCTGGCGCGGGCCGAGTTCCGAGGCGTTCCGAGGGCACCGTCTCATTGGACGCAGGAGGTCGGGGGAGTTTGCAAACAGAACATTGTGAGGAGGAGGAAGCGGGAGAACAATGGACGTCTGCACCCAAGTGATCAAATGGAGGAAGGTTGCTCGTAGGGATGAGTACTGAATCCTAGGGCTGGGAATCTTTGGCCACCACATGACTCGATTCGGTTCTTGGGGGTAACGATTGATTCAAAATAGATTCACAAAATATATCTTTATAATAACATTGGGTGCTCGTTCTATGATTAACTACTTTCCTCCATAAAATAGGTAACAGCTCTGATAAATTACTGTCAGTGTTTCCCATAAACTGCAAAGATACCTGTGGCGGTGGGGGCGTGGCTATGGGCGCGGTCACCATGACATCATCGAGAAATTTGCATAATTTACTACAATGATATGATTTTCTCTAAAAAGGCTAAAAAAATGTATACTTACTAATTAATAATAACAGTTTTGTTTTAAACGTCCATCCATCCATCCATTTTACAATATAATTAAAACACTTTATGTACATATTTATATACAGATTTGAACAATAAGTTATTCACTGAAATATATTTATTAATTGTGGTTCTTACAAAAAATATATCTTATACAATATAAAAGCTAAAAAGTCTCTTAAAGCTCTGCCCCTTTAATTAGTGCATACTAAATAATTTAACTTTAGCCTACTACTACAACCATATTATTTACCAGCAACATAAAGTGAAACAGAGGCAGAGGTGTCCTGCCACAGTCAGTAACAAATAAACAGAAAACAGTAGTGGTCAAATACAAATAAGGCAACAAGAGAAGTATCCTACACTTCTCTTTTGTAAAGTAAATCTGAACAGCCTTTATGGGCATCTACATCAACTATATGATTTGCCTGAGAAGCTGGACAGGGCAAAAAAATAATAAAATAAAAAAATAAAATTATTTGTGGCGGACGTAATTCTTTCATGGCGGGCCGCCACAAATAAATGAATGTGTGGGAAACACTGACTGTATTATTTCAAAGAAAACTGGTTTTGCTTACCGTATCTTTCGGACTATAAGGCGCACTTGAAATCCTTCAATTTCCTCTAAACTCGACAATGCGCCTAATGTACGGAATAACTCTGGTTGTGCTCACCGACCTCGAAGCTATTTTGGTACATGGTGTAATGATAATTGTGACCAGTCACACATAAGAGGTACGTGTAGACTGCAAGATGACGCCCGTAAACAACACCAAACATTTAAATGTTCCATTGAGAATATAGAACATTACACACGGCGCTTGAAAATCGGTCAAAATGTTTTAGTACGACTTTGGTAAGGTATGAAGCCGCACTGCTTGATGGATTGTCGGAGCATTACGGCTACCATAGTCAGACGTACTGTGCTTCAACATAAGGTATTATTATGGTGTGTGTATAAGGACAGCAAAATGGCACTTATTAGCAGACATTATCTGCTGTTTTGTTTCGCAATATTATGCAAAAACAACAGTTGTTACCTTCTGGTACCTGCTGATGTGTATTTGGGATCTGCATAAGTCCTGAAAATTGTAGTCCGTAGTTGATGAGCTTCTTCTTTTTCTCTATCTTCTTGGGACATTCATCCTCCACTGTTGCCGTTTCTAATATAAAGTAGTGTAAAGTTCTTACTTATATCCGTCAGTGAACTCGCCATGAAAGTGCTAAAACATACCGGTGTAGTGAGTTTATATTATTCACCCAAGGAACTTTAGTTATTAGAGAGTTCCGGTCGGACGGTTGTTCACGGGACACAAAAAAATCATAACATGACCCCTTTAATGCGCCCTATACTCCGGTGCGCCATATGGTCCGGAAAATACGCTAATACAATTCTACCGAAACATTTACATTGGCTTTGCTATTCACATGCTACTAATTAGCATTAGCGATTTTACACGGCGATTTTAACACCTTTACATTTGTTAATGAAAACTACAACTAAGATGCATTATGTTTTAATTATTTTCTATATTATATATTTATTATTATTGTGTGAATGCTCCAAAACATTCACACATGTGGTTTTCTACACTCAAATTCATCTGTTTATTCTTCTTCTTCTTCTTCTTCTCCAGATTTTGGCGCGCTCTCCCTTCCACATTTTTAATTCGATTCAAACTGTTCCAACTTCAAACTGTTCTGCCTATCCGGGAATTGCGGGCTTTCCCTTGAAAAATTCAAAAAAATTCCTACATTTCCTAGAATTTCATGTTTTCCGGGACATTTTTCCCATTCAAAATGAATTGGACATTTTTCAAACTTCCACCATTTCCAAATTTTTCTACCTATTTATACCATTCCACCTTCAACATATTCCACCCATCCTGGACATTTAAACTATAATTTTTCCAAGTTAAAACAAAATTCCAGGAATTCCCAGAATTCCCTTTTTTTAAAAAAAAAACAAACATTTTTTGACCCTTTTTTACTCCTTCACATTTTTCAACCCACTTTAACCGTTCCACCGTCAAAACATTCCTCTTAATCAGGACAAAACTGGAAAAAATGCTGGTTTTCCCGAAATTCCTGGAATTCCTTAATACCACCTACCATTTCCCAGTTTTCAGGGACATTTCCACATTCAGAATGTATTGTCCATTTTTGAAACTTCCACAATTCGCACATTTTTCAACTTATTCAAACCATTCCAACCATCCTGGACATTCAAACTAACACTTTCCTAAGTTCCAAACCAAAATTTAGTTTTTTCTGGAAATTCAAACCATTCCCACCTTTCAAAGTATTCTTACATTCATACTAAATCCTGTCAGGATTTCAGTTCAACTTCAGCATTGGAGCATTCACACCTTCAGAAATGGCCTCCTCTAGTTACTAGCACTATTCTCTCAATGTTACGCTTTTACTAACTTATTAATATATTATTTTTATTCTCTTTTTACATATATTTTGTTATATGTCTCGTGCTATTTTTTTTTAGATGGCGGTAATTTAGTTATTCTCCAGTGTGGACGCCTCAAAGATGGCGTTTTTCCTCAAATCCTCAGTGCCATGTTTTGTTTTATTATTTGTCAATAGTTTTGTTTTTCTCTATTTGTGTACAGCACTGTGTGTTTGCCACTTGCCTGTGTATGAAAAAAATATCTGTAAACAAAGTCTGATGATGATGATGACAGTCAAACAGCAAGTGCGTAACGAGTATAATACTTAAAGTATTAACACTTTTTGGGGCGCAACAAAAACCTAAAATCCGCAAAGACTGAACTGACTAGCCAAATGTGATAGTAAAACAGCAGTTATCATAATCACCTCATTTTTAAATGTTACAGTAACAAATTAGATGAAAAACCAATGATATTTATTAACACAGACAAAAGTACTTACAATTGGTACCGTTGAGTACCGGTATCCATTCCCAGGTACAACTAATTGTCTCGCTTTAGAGACAATTAGCTGAGACCGCCGGCTTAAAAAAGTCTTCAAGCTTCGCTGGTGTTGGTTTTCAAACAACTTTACTAAACGTGTCTTGTTGCAGGAAGTGGGATGTGTTATTATCCATGTGTTTACCAACAACAACAATCAGGCCACTCACCCTCCTTCACCTCCTCCTCCTCCACAGGCTTGGGGCCGTCTTCCCTTTGCTTTAAAGCCCTCAGCTCCTTCTTCAAAAGGCGGACTTCTTTGCGCAGCTCTTCGCTGTGGAGGGAGAAACATGTTCCAAGTTTAACGACAAAAACCAGCTTGGACGCCGACCTTTGGGTATTGGCCTAATGTTGAAAAATGTTGAAAGAGCCATTTCGGACCAAAAATACAACAACAAAAAAATCCTTCTGGAGCTGCAAAAAATTTAAAGTCTTATATAAGTGTTATAATGAAGACAACACATGGTGTAAGTGTCTATATTAGTTGTATTGGCCTACTATCAAAATGACTTTAAAAGCCTTATATAAGTGTTATAATGAAGACAACACATGGTGTAAGTGTCTATATTAGTTATATTGGCCTACTATCAAAATGACTTTAAAAGCCTTATATAAGTGTTATAATGAAGACAACACATGATGTAAGTGTCTATATTAGCTGTATTAGCCTACTATCAAAATGACTTTAAACGCCTTATATAAGTGTTATAATGAAGACAACACATGATGTAAGTGTCTATATTAGTTGTATTAGCCTACTATCAAAATGACTTTAAAAGTCTTATATAAGTGTTATAATGAAGACAACACACGATGTAAGTGCCTATATCAGTTATATTAGCCTACTATCAAAATGACTTTAAAAGTCTTATATACGTGTTATAATGAAGACAACACATGATGTAAGTGTCTATATTAGTTGTATTAGCCTACTATCAAGATGACTTTAAACGCCTTATATAAGTGTTATAATGAAGACAACACATGATGTGTCTATATTGGCTATATTACCCTACTATCAAAATTACTTTAAAAGTCTTATATAAGTGTTATAATGAAGACAACACATGATGTAAGTGTCTATATTAGTTGTATTAGCCTACTATCAAAATGACTTTAAAAGTCTTATATAAGTGTTATAATGAAGACAACACATGATGTAAGTGCCTATATCAGTTATATTAGCCTACTATCAAGATGACTTTAAACGCCTTATATAAGTGTTATAATGAAGACAACACATGATGTAAGTGTCTATATTAGCTGTATTAGCCTACTATCAAAATGACTTTAAACGCCTTATATAAGAGTTATAATGAAGACAACACATGGTGTAAGTGTCTATATTAGTTGTATTGGCCTACTATCAAAATGACTTTAAAAGCCTTATATAAGTGTTATAATGAAGACAACACATGGTGTAAGTGTCTATATTAGTTGTATTGGCCTACTATCAAAATGACTTTAAAAGCCTTATATAAGTGTTATAATGAAGACAACACATGGTGTAAGTGTCTATATTAGTTATATTAGCCTACTATCAAAATGACTTTAAAAGTCTTATATAAGTGTTATAATGAAGACAACACATGATGTAAGTGTCTATATTAGCTATATTAGCCTACTATCAAAATGACTTTAAAAGCCTTATATAAGTGTTATAATGAAGACAACACATGATGTAAGTGTCTATATTAGCTGTATTAGCCTACTATCAAAATGACTTTAAACGCCTTATATAAGTGTTATAATGAAGACAACACATGATGTAAGTGTCTATATTAGCTGTATTAGCCTACTATCAAAATGACTTTAAAAGTCTTATATAAGTGTTATAATGAAGACAACACATGATGTAAGTGCCTATATCAGTTATATTAGCCTACTATCAAAATGACTTTAAAAGTCTTATATAAGTGTTATAATGAAGACAACACATGATGTAAGTGTCTATATTAGTTATATTAGCCTACTATCAAAATGACTTTAAAAGTCTTATATAAGTGTTATAATGAAGACAACACATGATCTAAGTGTCTATATTAGTTGTATTAGCCTACTATCAAAATGACTTTAAACGCCTTATATAAGTGTTATAATGAAGACAACACATGATGTAAGTGTCTATATTAGCCTACTATCAAAATGACTTTAAAAGTCTTATATAAGTGTTATAATGAAGACAACACATGATGTAAGTGTCTATATTAGCCTACTATCAAAATGACTTTAAAAGTCTTATATAAGTGTTATAATGAAGACAACACATGATGTAAGTGTCTATATTAGTTGTATTAGCCTACTATCAAAATGACTTTAAACGCCTTATATAAGTGTTATAATGAAGACAACACATGATGTAAGTGTCTATATTGGCTATATTACCCTACTATCAAAATTACTTTAAAAGTCTTATATAAGTGTTATAATGAAAACAACACATGATGTGTCTATATTAGTTATATTAGCCTACTATCAAAATGACTTTAAAAGTCTTATATAAGTGTTATAATGAAGACAACACATGATGTAAGTGTCTATATTAGCTATATTAGCCTACTATCAAAATGACTTTAAAAGTCTTATATAAGTGTTATAATGAAGACAACACATGATGTAAGTGTCTATATTAGTTGTATTAGCCTACTATCAAAATGACTTTAAAAGTCTTATATAAGTGTTATAATGAAGACAACACATGATGTAAGTGCCTATATCAGTTATATTAGCCTACTATCAAAATGACTTTAAAAGTCTTATATAAGTGTTATAATGAAGACAACACATGATGTAAGTGTCTATTAGCTATATTAGCCTACTATCAAAATGACTTTAAAAGTCTTATATAAGTCTTATAATGAAGACAACAGATGATGTAAGTGCCTATATCAGTTATATTAGCCTACTATCAAAATGACTTTAAAAGTCTTATATAAGTGTTATAATGAAGACAACACATGATGTAAGTGTCTATATTAGCCTACTATCAAAATGACTATGTTTCGCAGGCTGACGCAACTCTTTGTTGATAGAAATGTTGAAATATTTATTCTACACATTTTTGTTACATTGGAAAACCTTAGTAAAACGGAGGCTTCTCGGAGGGTGAGATAACTCCTGGGAATGATTTGAAATGAGCTTCAAGCACACCTGTCAAAGTGAAAACCATTTCAGGTGACTACCTCTTGAAGCTCATGGAGAGAATGCCAAGAGTGTGCAAAGCAGTAATCACAGCAAAGGGTGGCTATTTTGAAGAAACTATAATATAAAACATGTTTCTGTTAGTTTTTGGTTAAGTACATAACTCCACATGTGTTTATTCATAGTTTTGATGTGACAATCTACAAAGTAAATAGTCATGAAAATAAACAAAACGCATTGAATGAGGAGAAGGTACATCCAAACTTTTGTCCAATAATGTACATTTTGAGTCTTCCATTCAGTAAAAAATTGGTAAGTTTCATTCGTTTTTTTTTTGAGGTGGTCTGTTTTCGGACATTGTGACTTTTGGTATTAGTGTTCCTGAAAAAAAGGGACCCAAACACATGCTGTACATCAGATTGTTACCGCTAAATGTGTATATATCATTTATACCAGGGGTGTCCAAAGTGCGGCCCGGGGGCCATTTGCGGCCCACAGGTAATTTTTTAACGGCCCCACGGCACATTCTAAAAATACGATAAAAAATAAATAAACATAAAGAGTGGTATAAAAGAGGTGAAAATGTTGCAATGTTTACTCCAATAACACAAAGCTGCCATGCAGGCTGTTTCTTTCTTTAAAAATAAAAAAAAAGAATCAAAATCAATGTCATTGATTTTGATTCAAGGCTCCAATTACGTCACATTAAATATTCCACTTTGAGATATTATTTGGGGAAAATGTTGCACATTTTTTGTTTGCCATATAAAAAACTGGGCTGTTTTTTTTTTTTAAAGAAGGGCTTGAAACGAACAAACAAAAAACATAAACAATAATAAAACTTATAATTGACGGATAGATCTGAAGCGGATCTCAATATTATTGTGTTAAAAGTCAACAGTAAAAACTATTTATAATTTATTTGTTAACACTTTAATGAGTAGCACCCTTTTTGGATCCCCAATTATTTTAGTGTTTTTTTTTTGTGTGTGTCATTGCTCAAAAAATAATGACAAATTAAAATCAATGTTGTTATGAGTTATTGACCTTTTTAAGGCTCAAATATTCCACTTTAAAATTTCATTGGGGGAAAATATTGCATATTTAGTGTTTTTTCCATAAAAAAACAGGGTTTTCTTTGACAAAAAGGGCATACAACTTAAATGTTTAAAAATGTTATATCGACAAAAATACCTAATGTTGATCCAGAGCAGGGGTCACCAACCTTTTTGAAACCAAGAGCTACTTCTTGGGTACTGATTAATGCGAAGGGATACCAGTTTGATACACACTTAAATAAATTGCCAGAAATAGCCAATTTGCTCAATTTACCTTTATCTCTATGTTATTATTAATAATTAATGATATTTACACTTAATTGAACGGTTTAAAAGAGGAGAAAACACGAAAAAAATGACAATTAAATTTAGAAACATAGTTTATCTTCAATTTCGACTCTTTAAAATTCAAAATTCAACCGAAAAAAAGAAGAGAAAAACTAGCTAATTCGAAGCTTTTGGGAAAAATTTTAAAAATAATTAATGGAACATCATTAGTAATTTTTCCTGATTAAGATTAATTTTAGAATTTTGATGACATGTTTTAAATAGGTTAAAATCCAATCTACACTTTGTTAGAATATATAACAAATTGGACCAAGCTATATTTCTAACAAAGACAAATCACTATTTCTTCTAGATTTTCCAGAACAAAAATTTTAAAAGAAATTCAAAAGACTTTGAAATAAGATTAAAATTTGATTCTACAGATTTTATAGATTTGCCAGAATATTTTTTTTGAATTTGAATCATAATAAGTTTGAAGAAATATTTCACAAATATTCTTTGTCAAAAAAACAGAAGCTAAAATGAAGAATTAAATTAAAATGTATTATTCTTTACAACAAAAAAAATAAATTTACTTCAACATTGATTTAAATTGTAAGGAAAGAAGAGGAAGGAATTTAATAGGTAAAAAGGTATATGTGTTTAAAAATTTTAAAATCATTTTTAGGGTTGTATTTTTTTCTCTAAAATTGTCTTTCTGAAAGTTATAAGAAGCAAAATAAAAAAAATAATGAATTTATTTAAACAAGTGAAGACCAAGTCTTTAAAATATTTTCTTGGATTTTCAAATTGTATTTGAGTTTTGTCTCTCTTAGAATTAAAAATGTCGGGCAAAGCGAGACCAGCTTGCTAGTAAATAAATAAAATGAGGCAGCTCACTGGTAAGTGCTGCTATTTGAGCTATTTTTAGAACAGGCCAGCGGGCTACTCATCTGGTCCTTATGGGCTACCTGGTGCCCGCGGGCACCGCGTTGGTGACCCCTGATCTAGAGATTTCAACTTTGAATAAGACTACTAAATAACATTTTTTATATATTTTGGACCAAAACCCTTTGGGTTCACCGGGTTCAAGCCTGAGTGGAGGCCTAAAGGCCTACTGAAAGCCACTACTACCGACCACGCAGTCTGATAGTTTATATATCAATGATGAAATCTTAACATTGCAACACATGCCAATACAGCCGGGTTAACTTATAAAGTGCAATTTTAAATTTCCCGGGGAACTTCCGGTTCAAAACGCCTTTGGAGGATGACGTATGCGCGTGACGTCGCGAGGTCCACGGAAGTGTTTGGACACAATACACAGAGCTCTGTTTTCTTCGACAAAATTCCACAGTATTCTGGACATCTGTGTTGGTGAATCTTTTGCAATTTGTTTAATGAACAATGGAGACTGCAAAGAAGAAAGTTGTAGGTGGGATCGGTGTATTAGCGGCTGGCTGTAGCAACACAACAAGGAGGACTTCGTTGGATAGCAGACGCTAGCGCCGGCGACCTCACCTTGACTTCCTACGTCTCCGGGCCGCCGACCGCATCGTCGATCGCTGGAACGCAGGTGAGCACGAGTGTTGATGAGCAGATGAGGGGTGGCTGGCGTAGGTGGAGCGCTAATGTTTTTATCATAGCTCTGACGAGGTCCCGTTGCTAAGTTAGCGTCGTTAGCAACAGCATTGCCAGGCTTCGACAGGCGGCACAGCATTAACCGTGTATTTACATGTCCAGTGTTTGGTTCGGTGTCTTCTGATAGTAGTATTGTTGATCTTCTGTCTATCCTTCCAGTCAGGGATTTATTTATTTTGTTTCTATCTGCATTTGAGACAGATGCTATTACGTTAGCTCATGCTAAAGAGCTTCGTCGATGTATTGTCGTGGAGATAAAAGTCACTGTGAATGTCCATTTCGCCTTCTCGACTCTCATTTTCAAGAGGATATAGTATCCGAGGTGGTTTAAAATACAAATCCGTGATCCACAATAGAAAAAGGAGAGAGTGTGGATTCCAATGAGCCAGCTTGTACCTAAGTTACGGTCAGAGCGAAAAAAGATATCTCTTGAACTGCATTCTAGTCCGTCACTCTAAAGTTCCTCATCCACGAATCTTTCATCTTCGCTCAAATTAATGGGGTAATCGTCGCTTTCTCGGTCCGAATATCTCTCGCTCCATTGTAAACAACGGGGAATTGTGAGCAGCACTACCGCTTGTGACGTCACGCTACTTCCGGTAGGAGCAAGGTTTTTTTTTTTTATCGGCGAGCAAAAGTTGCGAACTTTATCGTCGATTTTCTCTACTAAATCCTTTCAGCAAAAATATGGCAATGTCGCGAAATGATCAAGTATGACACATAGAATGGATCTGCTATTCCCGTTTGAATAAAACAAATTCATTTCAGTAGGCCTCTAAATGTATATTTTTTGTACATTTATTGTATTGGTTTAAAAAAATAAAAAATAAAAATGGCTCCCGCTTGCTTTGATTTTTCAGTGTGCGGCCCTCAGTGGAAAAAAGTTTGGACACCCCTGATTTATACACACATACACATTGGCCCCCCAGACACATTTTTTGCTGTCAATGTGGCCCCCCGAGTCAAAATATTTGCCCAGCTCTGCTGTAGGCCAACACAACTGGAGCTGCGGGCCACACTTTAGACATATAAGTGCCTCCTTAAACTCTTGACACCTCAGCGTGAGTGCTAGTAAATGCTGTTTATGCTCGCCCTCTCTTCAAACGGAGGGTTACATAAAGTGTTCCAGCCCGAGCAGAGTGGATAACGCGGGGGCCTCTTTGACCCAGAGAGTCGACACACTTGGCAGGCGGCCCCCGAAAGCCGGGCTCCTGCAAAGGCTGGATGCTGGATGCACCAAACACTCATTTTAGAGCTTTGACGTTAACATTGTAACACACACTAATGTGGTTCAGAACATGAGGACTTTATACGAAACACACTTTCTTTCTTAGTTCAAACATTATGAGGACATGAGTGATGACATGTAGAATTCATGGCAGGGCTCCTGCAAAGTCTGCATGCAGATGCAGATGTCCACAAAGCTCAGGTAAGCTCCAGCGTCTGGACGCCCGGAGCAGAAACATGCAAAGCATCTCCAGACTAAACAACCACGGCCTTTGTTTCTGACGTCTTTGGCTTTAATCTGGACGTCCGATCCCTGGTGTAAGTCAGCCGCAGTGCGCAGCAACTATGTGGACAATGTCGAGAAGGGGGAAAAAAAAAAAAAAAAGGCCCGCTCGTAAGTCATTGGCCGGTCTGCTTTTGACGCGCTCGGCTCGTCCTCCGCGAGGTCTTGACGCACGGACGTGACAGCGCCTGCCCCGACACGCCGCTCTAGGCAAAACAAGGGGACGTAACCACGGCGACGGGCCAAACAATAGGCGCCGACGGAGGGAGGAGCGGAAAAGCCCAGCGACAACATCTGTTTGGACACACCTCAGGGCTCCGTCAATTCCTCTGCAGACGTCGCCGCGCTGCCAAGGATTTGGTCCAAACCTTCCCCGCTGAGGGCCACATTTTGGGGACATTTGCTGTGTTTCATTTTCAAAGTGGTCAATAACATAGAAAAAGTACAATTAAAATAAAAAACCTATACTTAAAGGCCTACTGAAAGCCACTACTAGCGACCACGCAGTCTGATAGTTTATATATCAAAGATGAAATCTTAACATTGCAACACATGCCAACACGGCCGGGTTAACTTATAAAGTGCCATTTTAAATTTCCCGCGAAACTTCCGGTTGAAAACGTCTATGTATGATGACGTATGTGCGTGACGTCAATGGTTAAAGCGGAAGTATTCGGACACATTGTATCCCAATACAAACAGCTCTGTTTTCATCGCAAAATTCCACAGTATTCTGGACATCTGTGTTGGTGAATCTTTTGCAATTTGTTTAATTAACAATGGAGACTGCAAAGAAGAAAGCTGTAGGTGGGATCGGTGTATTAGCGGCCGGCTGCAGCAACACAACCAGGAGGACTTTGAGTTGGATAGCAGACGCGCTATCTGACGCTAGCCACCGACCGCATCGATGATCGGGTGAAGTCCTTTGTCGCGCCGTCGATCGCTGGAACGCAGGTGAGCACGGGTGTTGATGAGCAGATGAGGGCTGGCGTAGGTGGATAGCTAATGTTTTTAGCATAGCTCTGTGAGGTCCCGTAGCTAAGTTAGCTTCAATGGCGTCGTTAGCAACAGCATTGCTATGCTTCGCCAGGCAGCACAGCATTAACCGTGTGGTTACATGTCCATGGTTTGGTTCGGTGTCTCCTGATAGTAGTATTGTTGATCTTCTGTCTATCCTTCCAGTCAGGGGCTTATTTCTTTTGTTTCTATCTGCATTTAAGCACGATGCTATCACGTTAGCTCCGTAGCTAAAGTGCTTCGCCGATGTATTGTCGTGGAGATAAAAGTCACTGTGAATGTCCATTTCGCGTTCTCGACTCTCATTTTCAAGAGGATATAGTATCCGAGGTGGTTTCAAATACAAATCCGTGATCCACAATAGAAAAAGGAGAGAGTGTGGAATCCAATGAGCCAGCTTGTACCTAAGTTACGGTCGGAGCGAAAAAAGATACGTCCTGCACTGCACTCTAATCCTTCACTCTCACGTTCCTCATCCACGAATCTTTCATCCTCTCTCAAATTAATGGGGTAATCGTCGCTTTCTCGGTCCGAATCGCTCTCGCTGCTGGTGTAAACAATGGGGAAATGTGAGGAGCCTTTCAACCTGTGACGTCACGCTACTTCCGGTACAGGCAAGGCTTTTTTATTGGCGATCAAAAGTTGCGAACTTTATCGTCGATGTTCTCTACTAAATCCTTTCAGCAAAAATATGGCAATATCGCAAAATGATCAAGTATGACACATAGAATGGATCTGCTATCCCCGTTTAAATAAGAACATTTCATTTCAGTAGGCCTTTAAGGTTCACTTCTATTTTATTTGTATTTATTTATTATCATTACTATTATTCTAGGGTTGTCCCGATACCAATATTTTGGTACCGGTACCAAAATGTATTTCGATACTTTTCTAAATAAAGGGGACCACAAAAAAAAAGGCAGTATTGGCTTTATTGTAACAAAAAATCTTAGGGTACATTAAACATGTTTATTATTGTAATTTAGTCCTTAAATAAAATAGACAACTTGTCTTTTAGTAGTAAGTAAACAAACAAAGACTCCTAATTAGTCTGCTGACGTATGCAGTAACATATTGTGTCATTTATACACCTATTATTTTGTCTACATTATAAAGGACAAACTGTAAAAATGTATTATTAATCCACTCGTTCATTTACTGTTAGTATCTGGTTACCGTATTTTCCGGACCATAGGGCGCACCAAATTATAAGGCGCACTACCAATGAATGGTCTATTTTCGATCTTTTTTCTAAATGCAAAAGACTTCCTTGTGGTCTACATAACATGTAATGGTGGTTCTTTGCTCAAAATGTTGCATAGATGATGTTTTACACATCATCTTCAAGTCGCTTTCTGACAGTCTCTTCAGGATGCGCCGTTTTGTGGGCGCTCTTATTTACGTCTTTTCTCCGTCATCTTTGTTGTAGCGGTGTAGCGTGCAAGGACGGGAGTGGATGAAGTGTCAAAAGATGGAGCTGACTGTTTTAATGACATTCAGACTTTACTTCAATCAATAACGGAGCAGCATCTCCTCATCCGTGGCTCACTAGTGCAACAACAACGCCCGAAATGTGTCCCGTGAAAAACCGTCCGAGCGGAACTCTTTTATAACTAAAGTTCCTTGGGTGAATAATGTTTAACTCACTACACCGGTATGTTTTAGTGCTTTCATGGTGAGTTTACTGACAGATATAAGGAAGAACTTTACACTACTTTATATTAGAAATGGCAACAGCGGAGGATGAATGTCACATAACAAGAAGATAGAGAAAAAGAAGAAGCTCATTGACTACGGTGTCGACACGGACTACAAAGGCGGATGCGTGCATTTTTTCAGGACTTATGCAGATCACAAATACAGATCAGCAGGTACCATGTACGAAAAGTTGCTTTTGCATAATATTGCGAAACAAAATGGCAGATAATATGTCTTACCTTATACACACACCATAATAATACTCCTATGTTGAAGACCAGTACAATCCATCAAGCGGTCTGGCTTCACAGCTTACCAAAGTCCAACTTAAAAGATTTTGATAGATTTTTGAGTGCCGTGTGTAATGTTCTATATTTTCAATGGAAAATATAAAATGTTGGTGTTGTTTACTTGAGTCATATTGCAGTCTACACGTACCTCTCATGTGTGACTGCCATCTACTGGTCACACTTATCATTACACCATGTACCAAATAAAACAGATTCGAGGGCGGTAAGCACAACCAGAATTATTCGGTACATTAGGCGCACCGTCGAGTTTTGAGAAAATGAAAGGATTTTAAGTGCGCCTTATAGTCTGAAAAATACGGTATTTAACATTTCAACATTTTCAAACTATAGGAATGATTCAAATGGTTAGAATCTGCACACTGACTTTTAATACATAACAATTTTATACAATGAGTTTTTATAAACTGAACTTTTATACATAGAATTTTTTTACACTGAATTTTTACATTAACTTTCTATACATTTTAATTTTCATGGGTTGTATTTTTTTAACACAATATTTTTTTCACACTGATTTTTTAAACACAAGCATTTTACTAACACTGATTGATTTTTTCCCAGTGAAATTGTCAGCATAATTTAATGTAAAAAATTCAGTTCACAAAATTCAAAGGCAAAACATTTTTGACATAAATTCAGTGTCAAAAAAAAGCTTTCGTAATAAAAACACAAATTAGCCTCTATATCCCGGGCCCGTCTGTAGTGGAAAAGTTGGGCCCCGAGGTGAAAAAGGGTAAGAACCCCTGCTTTACATGCTAACTAGTTTTGCACAAGTAAACAAGCTTCACGACTGCTTGTATCGCACATTTTATTGGAAAGTTTAAATGCAAGTTGATTTATAGTACCCCTTTTATTTTTACAGCTGCCTTTTTTAATGTCAAATCTACATATGAAAAAGTTAAGTGTGATCTGGCCTTTTACTAAATAAAATAAATAAATTATATTAATGGAAATAAATATATAAAAATAATAATATTAAAATAAAATAAATACTTGTAAATAAATATATAGAACTAATAATCAACTAAATAGATAAACATAGTTAAAATAAATTTAAAATTTTTTTTTTGAATTAAATATATAAATACAAATAATACAGTACAATAATAATACTGTAAATATAATAACAAATCATATAAAATAAATAATTACATCAAATAATGAGTAAGAATAAATGGATAAATAAAATAAAAACCTACATATGAATTTATTATTTTAAAAAGTGTCATCTGGCCTTTTACTAAATATAAATAAATTATATTATTGGAAATAAATATATAAAAATAATAATATTAAATAAAAATAAATATATAGAATTAATGATAATAAACTAAATACATAAAAATAGTTAAAATAAATTAAAACAAATAATATTGAATTAAATAAATAAATACAAATAATACAGTACAATAATACTGTAAATATATATATTTTTTAAAATAAATAATGAAATCAAATAATGAATAAAAATAAATTAATAAATAAAATAAATATCTACATACTGTATGTATTTATTATTTAAAAAAGGTTAAGTGTGATCTGGCCTTTTACTAAATAAAATAAATACATGATATTATTGGAAATAAATATATACAAATAATAATATTAAATAAAAATAAATATATAATAGCTAAAATAAAAAAATATTGAATTAAATAAATAAATAAAAATAATACAGAACAATAATACTGTAAATATATATATATATTTTTAAATAAATAATTCAATCAAATAATAATGAATAAAAATAAATGAATGAATAAAATGAAAATCTACATATGTATTTATTATTTTTAAAAAGTTAAATGTGATCTGGCCTTTTACTAAATTAAATAAATAAATGATATGAATGGAAATAGATGTATAAAAATAATAATATTAAATAAAATAAATACTTAAAAATAAATATACAGAATTCATAATAATAAACTAAATACATAGTTAAAATCAATAAAATTATATTGAATACAATAAATAAATAAATATAAATAATAAAGTACAATATTAATACTGTAAATATAATAATACAAATAATTTAAAATAAATAATACAATACAATAATAATGAATAAATAAAATAAAAATAATAAAGTTAATTAAAAAATTATAAAAAATATATAAAATAATAATAAATGAGAATACATGAATTATTATTCTGTTATTAATGGAAAAGAAACCTGATTAATCTGAGCGTATACAATCTAATGTTCTTTGTGAGTAGATAGGCAGGAAGTAGAGACGCAGCCATGCAGGCGTCCCTAAAGGGAGATATATAGTAAAAAAAAAAATAAAAAAAAAGGGGGTGGGGGGCTCTGAAGCCTTTTTTAAGAGATTGTGCAGCCGTCTGCTGTCCCTCTCGGAGTCAAATTAAAAAGGAGTGAAAGCCAAAAAGAGCTGCGGATAATTAACTTCTCCAAAAGAAAGCATAGGAGTCGACTGGCGGCGGGCCAACGAGTCTCTGGTGATTCCAGAAGACGCGAGAGTCTGGCAGGAGTCTGAGGCTGACACAGGAATTTTACACAGCCTTAAAATAGCCAGCGATGACTCCATGCCTCCTCAAAAAACTTTTTTTCTGAAATACACTCGGCACTTTTGGACTCCTACGAATTCTCGCTTTACGGCCTTGGAGTGAGAAACAAAAGTGTTCAAATAATGAGTTCGGATTTTTGTCGTCGTTGTTGTTGTTGAAGAAGTTAACTCAACACCTCGCTGCCAACGTGGAGCAAGAAGACCGCAGCTTCTGGTCTAATGACGGAGCGAGTGATGCGGACCGCTGTGCTGCAATAACAAGATGGCTGGGTGAACTCGCCTCGGGGGGGCACTCCGCGGCTTCGGGCCCCGGGCCAAGCAGAACTTGTGCGCCGCGCGCAGGCCAGCAATCCAAACCTCAACGCAGGAATTTGCATGACTCTGCACAGCCGTCCAGACCGGCGCTCACAACCCACCGGGTTTTACAACGCCGTCTGCCTCCCCTGACCGCCATGATGCCAGACAGCCAAGCACCTACTAGTGCACTTTTTATAGAGAGTGGAGCCTCTAAGATGGAACTGTAGTAGTCATTTTATTCCAGACCCAGGGGGATCCGTATCACAAAAGAGAAAAACAAAACCCAAATAAAAGAAATACAAGCAGAAAAAATAAAAAATAAAAAAAAACACTCCACAATAATATAATATAATAACGTAGCCCTAATAGAGCGTTTATTACGTGGGAAACAGGGGTGTCCAAAGTGTGGCCCCGGGGGCCATTTGTGGCGACACATTCTGCTGTCAAAATTAAGGCAACACGGGAAGAACGTTACATAAAAACCTAAATGGCCCAAATCTCTCCACCCAAAATGAGCCGGGACAATCAAAATGACCAACGTCCTGTGCATATTAGAGTATGTGGTCTTTGATCAACATATCCATATATTTCTTCCAAGATATGGTGAGTAGACTTCAGAAAAAGTTGTCGCTGGTGGAAAATATTGGAGGTTAATTTATTACATCTTTATTACGAAAGCATTTTTTTTTTTACACTGAATTTATGTTACTGAATTTTTTGCGTTTGAATTTTGTGACCTGAATTGATTTTTTTTACATCAAAACAATTTTATTGAAAAAAAAATCAGTGTTTTAAAATTCAGTGTAAAAAAAATAAATCTTTTTTTAACACTGAATTTTTTGCGTTTGAATTTTGTGACCTGAATGTATTTATTTTTTATACTGAATTTATGTAACTGAATTTTTTGCGTTTGAATTTTATGATCTGAATGTTTTTTTTTTACATCAAGACAATTTTATTGAAAAAAAAAACAATGTTTTAAAATTTAGTTTAAAAAAATAAATAATTTTTTTTACACTGAATTTATATAACTGAATTTTTTGCGTTTGAATTTTGTGACCTGAATGTTTTTTTGTTTTTTTTACATCGAGACAATTTTATTGAAAAAAAAATCAGAGTTTTAAAATTCAGTGTAAAAAAAATAAAAAAATCACTTTTTTTACACTGAATTTATGTTATTGGATTTTTTGCGTTTGAATTGTGTGACCTGAATTTTTTTTTTTTACATCAAGATAATTTTATTGAAAAAAATGTTAGTGTTTTAAAATTCTGTGTAAAAAAATCACTTTTTTTAGCACTGAATTTATGTAACTGAATTTTTAGAGTTTGAATTTTGTGACCTGAATTTTATTTTTTTTTACATCAAGACAATTTTATTGAAAAAAATAAATCAATGTTTTAAAATTCAGTGTAAAAAAAATAAATCACTTTTTTTACACTGAATTTATGTAACTGAATTATTTGCGTTTGAATTGTGTGACCTGATTTTTTTTTATTTTTTTTTACATCAAGATAATTTTATTGAAAAAAATTTCAGTGTTTTAAATTTCAGTGTAAAAAAAAAAAAAACAACTTTTTTAACACTGAATTTATGTGACTGAATGTTTGAATTTTGTTTGAATTTTGTGACCTGAATTGTTTTTTTTGTTTTTTTTTTACATCAAATGACAATTTTATTGAAAAAGAAATTGAATTTTAAAACACAGATTTTTTTTTCTATGAAATTGTCAGCATAATTTGTTTTAAGTTCACAACAAAATTCTAACGCAAAATATTCAGTTACATAAATTTCATGTCAAAAAAAGGTTTTGTAATAAGGACACAAATTAACCTCCATGGAATATAGTTCATTATTATTGTAAATATTATTATCCATATTTTCTGGACTATAGAGCATACTGGTATATAAGCCGCACCCACTAAATAAAAATAAATTAAAAAATCCATATATTAGCCGCACTAAGGCGCAGATATATACTTTGTGAAATGAGTTATTTGAGTTATGGGGCGGCGTAGCTCGGTTGGTAGAGTGGCCGTGCCAGCAACTTCAGGGTTCCAGGTTCGATTCCCGCTTCCGCCATCCTAGTCACTGCCGTTGTGTCCTTGGGCAAGACACTTTACCCACCTGTTCCCAGTGCCACCCACACTGGTTTAAATGTAACTTAGATATTGGGTTTCACTATGTAAAGCGCTTTGAGTCACTAGAGAAAAGCGCTATATAAGTATAATTCACTTCACTTCCCTTATTTACACAGAAATATTTTGTACATTTTTAATTGTTTCTAAACGGTGTCTCTAGCACGGCAGTAAAACGGCTGATCAAACAAAACAGAAGTAGAATATTTTCCCCAAAAATATTTCAAAATGGAATAGCTGATGCTAATTAATTGGAGCCTTAAATATCTCAATAATTCATAACATTGATTTTGATTCATTATTATTTTTTGAGCAATGACAGTTGTAAAGAAAAAACTGCTTTTTCCTGATACGTTTTTGTGTCCTTTTTAATAGTGTTTTAGAATATGTTGCAGGTCGTGAAGAAATTAGCTGTTTATGTATTTATTTTAAATATATATATATATATATATATATATATATATATATATATATATATATATATATATATATATATATATATATATATATATATATATATATATTTTTTTTTTTTAAATGTAATTAAAAAAAAAATTTTTGGGGGGGGGTCTGTTTCTCAGTACCTGTATTATGGTTTCCCTATCAAATGAAGAAATAAATATTATTAAAAAATAAATAAAAATATACAAATAAAAAATAGCTGCAAGCCGCAAAATGGTTTTGACACCCCTGAACTAATCCAAAGATTAGTTGGATTGGTGTCAGCATACAAAATGTATAATTCAATTGTTTTGTATGATAGACAATGTATGAGTGTAAAAATATTTGAATCACTGTAAAACTAAAAAACTGTGGAAGGTAGAGCGTGCCAAAATCTGGAGAAGAAGAAGAAGAAGAATAAATAGATTAATTTTGGTGTAGAAAATCATAAATTAACCATGCTTTGGAACACAAGCACAACTATGGAGGAGCTTGTCTGAGAAGTAAAAGATGTTCATATGTTGTTAATATTCAGTGTTTTATTGTTCATAGTTAATATTGTAAATCCCACTTTCTTTATGTTTATGTACATTTTGGGTGTCCCATTCAGTAAAAAACTGTACAATTCCATTCCGTTTTTTTGAGGTGGTCTGTTGTTAGAATTCTATGGGACATTGTGACTTTTGGTATTAGTGTTCCTGAAAAAAAGGGACCCCAACACACATACTGTACAGCACATTTGTACAGCTAAATGTGTACATATCATTCATACACACATACACTTTGGCCCCCCAGACACATGTTTTTCTCTCAATGTGGCCCCCCCGAGTGAAAATATTTGCCCAGCTCTGTTCTATATGGAGAAAAAAGAAAAAAAAAAAAATATATATCAAAGTTATTCCTTCCTTGAACTCGGTTCTCGTGACTTAGACGCAGGTCAAAGTCTGACGTTTGGTACGAGTTCAGAGGCCAGGAAATGTTTGTCCAACTCCAAACTGTACAACCTGAGAGCGTTCGCTGCATATCTGAGACGTGCACGTCTGTCTGGAAGCCTTTCCAGCCAGCCAGCCAGCCAGCCAGCCAGCCAGCGAGCACCCCATGCGGGGTCGACGTGCTGCTCTGGGCCCTGAGTTCTGTAAACCTGGCAGCTTCCAAACATACACAATCCTGCAGCCAAGCGCTGGATTATCTCAAGTGGTTTTCCACATTCACACACACACACACACACACACACATGCACGCACACACACAACACACACACACACACCCACACACACACACACCCACACACACACACACACACACACGGAATAACTTGAGGATCTCTGCGAGGCCTCAGTGTGTGAGCGTGTGTCCATAGAAGCCAGGGAAGTAATAATAATATAATACAATCTAATAGAACATGATATCAACTCGGGTTGTCAAAAGTATCGACACTTTGATACCCGGTTGATAACAACGGGCAAAAAACTACATCGATATCGGCTTTTTTCAGTATCGTCGGTACTGAACACTGAACAGCACTTTTTTCCTCGGCGTGAAAAAGAACACCTGGTGTGTTTTTAAGGCTTGCATGGATTTCTTTACTAAAAAAATGACGTACGCTCAAACCGTTGAGAGCCCCAAAGGGACAAGCAGTAGAAAATGGACAGATGGATCCCAGTCAATGTGAAAGTGGCTGGCCACGCCCCCTTATGAATACGCAAATCACATGTAAATGTGTACATTCCCTCTCTGACAAGGACTGGGGGGTGCTTCAAAAGAGTGCTAGACATAAGTTCCAGGATATAAGTCTACTTTTTTCCTACGCTTTGAACCCTGCGGCCTATAAAGCGGTGCGGCTAATTTATGGATTTTCCTTGGAGCAAATAGTTTTCATTGAACACATACAAAGACACTTAAATGGTTTGCTATTGTTTGTGCTACAGCACCATCTTTTGGACAAGTTGGCTGGGTGAACGCATACAAGTGCTTACTGCTGTTTAAAGCATTGCACTATAAGTAGAAGTGCCGCCCTGTTTTCTAGCCGTCCGTAGCGTTTCTACTCGTATGGATTCTCCATTCATCACTCCAAGCACTTACTTACTAAACCGTCCCGTGTGTGACGTCTGTAGGAGTGTTTTTGTACGTGTTATCATAATGTAGAGAAGCTAGCGTTGTTAGCAATAGCTAATATGCTAACACGTTTACGAGTGTCTGTGTTAGTATTATTAACTTGCAATGGCATTCTTTCTGTATTGTTCCAGTTTCACAATATCCTCAGTAAATTCACCAAAACGTCACCGTGGAGGTATTGAGTCTGTTTAGCTGATTGGAGAGCTAGCTTGCGCAGGTAGTGGGTCCATGACCATGACTTCTGTTTTGTTTCATCAGCCGTTTTACTGCCCTGTTACAAACACCGTTTGAGGCTTGTAGTCAATATAGGGAAAGCAGTTTTTTTTCTTTCTAAAATTTAGTGGGTGCGACTTATATACCAACGGGCTTTATAGGCCGTAAAACACAGTAATAAGAAAAAAGTGGTACTACATCGGGAAGAAGAAAGGTGTACACGGCCAAAGCAGGCAAGCGGACCCTCGATAAAGTAGTGCTCACCCCCTTTGAAAAGATAGTATAAATGTAATTTGTGTAACTTAAAATGTGTTCATACAGTAGCCTGCTCACAGCCAGATTCCAGTTCCATGAGAAAATTATGGAATATTTGGTTTGCAATCTATTAACATTGAAAAATAGCCGCATATTAAAAATGATACAGACAACTTTGACTCCTGTTTGATAACTAAATTTATTATTACAACGCAGGGGAGCTACTTATTGACACAGAGAAGCCCAGACTTCCCTCTCCCTAGCCACTCCGTCCAGCTCTTCCCGGGGGGATCCCGAGGCGTTCCCAGGCCAGCCGGGAGACAAAGTCTTCCCAACGTGTCCTGGGTCTTCCCCCTGGCCTACTACTGGTCAAACGTGCCCTAAACACCTCCCTAGGGAGGCGTTCGGGTGGCATCCTGACAAGATGCCCGAACCACCTCATCTGGCTCCTCTCCATGTGAAGGAGAAGCGGCTTTACTTTGAGATCCTGTCGGATGGCAGAGCTTCTCACCCTATCTCTAAGGGAGAGACCCGCCACCCGGCGGAGGAAACTCATTTCGGCCGGTTGGACGCGTGATCTTGTTCTTTCGGTCACAACCCAAATATCATGACCATAGGTGAGGATGGGAACGTAGATTGACCGGTAAATTGAGAGCTTTGCCTTCCGGCTCATCTCCTTCTTCACCACAACGGATCGATACAGCGTCCGCATTATTGACGCCGCCGCACCGATCCGCCTGTCCATCTCACGATCCACTCTTCCCTCACTCGTGAACAAAACTCCGAGGTGATTGAACTCCTCCACTTGGGGCAAGATCTCCTCTCCAACCCGTAGATGGCACTCCACCCTTTCCCGGGCGAGATCCATGGACCCGGACTTGGAGGTGCTGATTCCCATCCCAGTCGCTTCACACTCGGCTGCGAACAAATCCAGTGAGAGCTGAAGATCCTGGCCAGATGAAGCCATCAGGACCACATCATCTGCAAAAAGCAGAGACCTAATCCTGCAGCCACCTAACCGGATCCCTTCAATGCCTTGACTGCGCCTAGAAATTCTG
Source organism: Entelurus aequoreus (assembly GCF_033978785.1). NCBI lineage: Eukaryota > Metazoa > Chordata > Actinopteri > Syngnathiformes > Syngnathidae > Entelurus > Entelurus aequoreus. The sequence continues at coordinate 79,982,175 of NC_084738.1, read as the reverse complement.
TTCATAAAAGTTATGAAAAGAATTGGTGACAAAGGGCAGCCTTGGCAGAGTCCAACCCTCACTGGAAACGGGTCCGACTTACTGCCGGCAATGCGGACCAAGCTCTGACACTGATCATACAGGGAGGGGACCGCCACAATCAGACAGTCCGATACCCCATACTCTCTGAGCACTCCCCACAGGACTTCCTGAATGCCCTCTCAAAGTCCACAAAGCACATGCAGACTGGTTGGGAAAACTCCCATGCACCCTCAAGGACCCTGCCGAGACTATAGAGCTGGTCCACAGTTCCACGACCAGGACAAAAACCACACTGTTCCTCCTGAATCCGAGGTTCGACTATCCGGCGTAGCCTCCTCTCTAGTACACCTCAATAGACCTTATCGGGAAGGCTGAGGAGTGTGATCCCACAATAGTTGGAACACACCCTCCGGTTCCCTTTCTTAAAGCGAGGAACCACCACCCCGGTCTGCCAATCCAGAGGTACCGCCCCTGATGTCCACGCGATGTTGCAGAGTCTTGTCAACCAAGACAGCCCTATAGCATCCAGAGCCTTAAAGGGAAACTTCGGTTTTTTTCAACCTGGGCCCTGTTTTCATAATTTTTTCTGTATATGTGAGTGCTGGATAAAACATTTTTTGAGGTCGCGCCAGTATTGAGCAGGGCAGGCAGCCTCCAGCCCAGCTAACGCTCGTACACAGGGCAACTGGCTCTCGTCAAAATTCGGCCTATAAACATGCATTTTTTTCACACTGACAGGCTCAGATAGTTACAATGAGTGTCCGACAACATACTAGAAAGGAGAAATTAACGTATGTCTCTACCTTTAGCTGGAGATCGCTGTTTGTTGTGAGCTGTGTCCAAATCTCACCACGCTACAAATCTCGTTCCGAAATCTCGCGATAACTCGCGACAAAACACCGGTGGAAAAACAGTTACCTGACTGAGGTGAAGAGAGATGACTGAAGTGATTTTCTGTTGGATTACCGAAGACTGTTATTTTAGTTTTATAGAAAAGTTTGTTTGTTTGTCTGTCATGGCTGAATTTTTGCCTGATGTGGACGATTTGATTTGTCGCGAGTTATCGCGAGATTTCGGAACGAGATTTGTAGCGTGGTGAGATTTGGACACAGCTCACAACAAACAGCGATCTCCAGCTAAAGGTAGAGACATACGTTAATTTCTCCTTTCTAGTATGTTGTCGGACACTCATTGTAACTATCTGAGCCTGTCAGTGTGAAAAAAATGCATGTTTATAGGCCGAATTTTGACGAGAGCCAGTTGCCCTGTGTACGAGCGTTAGCTGGGCTGGAGGCTGCCTGCCCTGCTCAATACTGGCGCGACCTCAAAAAATGTTTTATCCAGCACTCACATATACAGAAAAAATTATGAAAACAGGGCCCAGGTTGAAAAAAACCGAAGTTTCCCTTTAAGGAACTCCGGGCAGATCTCATCTGCCCCCGGGGCCTTGCCGCCGAGGAGCTTTTTAACTACCTCGGCCCCGGAAATAGGAGAGCCCACCACAGATTCCCCTGACACTGCTTCCTCATAGGAAGACGTGTTGGTGGGATTGAGGAGGTCTTCAAAGTATTCCCTCCACTGATCCACAACATCCGCAGTCGAGGTCAGCAGAACACCATCCTCACCATACAAGGTGTTGACAGTGCACTGCTTCCCCTTCCTGAAGCGGTGGATGGTCTAGAATCGCTTCGAAGCCGTCCGGAAGTCGTTTTCCATGGCTTCCCCGAACTCCTCCCATGTCAGAGTTTTTTGCCTCCGCGACCGCTGAAGCCGCACACCGCTTGGCTTGTCGGTACCTGTCCGCTGCCTCCGGAGTCCTTTGAGCCAGAAGGACCCGATATGACTCTTTCTTCAGCTTGACGGCATCCTCTCACCGCTGGTGGTTCTCGGATTACCGCCACGACAGGCAACAACCACCTTGTGGCCACGGCTCCAATCGGTCGCCTCGACAATAGAGGTACTGAACATGGTCCACTCGGACTCAATGTCCAGCGCCTCCCTTGTGACATGTTCTTCCGGAGGTGGGTATTGAAACTCTCTCTGACAGGAGACTCTGCCGGATGTTCCCAGCAGACCCTCGCAATGCGTTCGGGCCTCCCAGGTCTGTCCGGCATCCTCCCCCACCATCGCAGCCAACTCACCACCAGGTGGTGTTCGGTAGAAAGCTCCGCCCCTCTCTTCACCCGAGTGTCCAAAACATGAGACCGCAAATCCGATGACACAACTACAAAGTCGATCGTGGAACTGCGGCCTGGGGTGTCCTGGTGTTTGTTATGGACAATCTGTGACGAGCACAAAAGTCCAATAACAATAACTACTTAAAACAATGCATATAATTAATAATGACATCAAATTCATACATTATTATTCAGTGTTACTCTGATGGCAGCCATGTGGCCCTCATTGAAAACCAGTTTGACACCCCTGCTCTGTAGTGACAACCCAGTTTACAAAATAGATGACATCATTCCTGTTGTGTCGCTACATAAAAGCACACACAGTTCTCCAAATGCTTCGCAGCACCCATTGATTGAGCCTTGAATAGGATTTAGGTCTGGATTCTGGCTGCACTTTCCGTTTTCTTTTTGTAGCTGTGGACGTAAGCTCGGGGTCACCGTCATGCTGGAAAGTGGAATCTTGTGTGCAGGTGTAGCGACTACTGCTGTGGCATTGACAAGACTTGAAAGGCCCGATGGATGGTCCATGGTAGGGTGTTTCACACACACACACACACACACACACACACACACACACACACACACACACACACACACACACCGCACACACACACACACACACACACACTCCCCCCCATACAACAATGTCCCCTTTGTGCAGGACTAACAGTGTACTTGCAGTCTGATGTGTGATGTCCTGCCAACACACACCACTGTGTTGGCTTACACTTCTTCTAGCAAAACTATCTCTGCTTGTCTTTAACAAGCTTGGCTGTCAGTCCTGTCAGCACACACACACACACACACACACACACACACACACACACACACACACACACACACACACACACACACACACACACACACACACACACACACACACACACACACACACACACACACACACACACACACCTTATCTGATTAGCACTAATGAGAAGAGCAGGCTTGATGTTGCTAACTACCTGTCGAAGAGACAACTGCTCGCTCTATTCTCATCCGGTCTTTCTTTTCTTTTCTTTTTTGAACACCACACTTTATATCACCTTTCATGCACCTGTGCCACCACCCACACAGTCACCAGGAGCGCCAGGAAACATGCTGTGCGCATCATCATCTTTTACCCACCCCCCAAAAAACCCACTTTCTTGCGTTTGTCATGTGTTGCCCACTGCATGTAAAGTAAGTATATATATGTACTGTATGTATGTGTGTGTGTATATATATATATATATATATATATATATATATATATATATATATATTGCCTCCTATAGTGGTCTTAGGCCACATTGTATATTGCATATTGTGTATATAGTGTTGTTTTTGTATATTGTGTGGTTTCTTCTTTTTTTTAAAAAAATGCAAAGCACCTCAGGGAAGCAATCTAAATTTCGTTGGACCTGTACCTGTACATGCACAATGACAATAAAGATCATTCATATATATATATATATATATATATATATATATATATATATATATATATATATATACACACACTACCGTTCAAAAGTTTAGGGTCACCGAAACAATTTTGTCGAATAGCCTTAATTTCTAAGAACAACAATAGACTGTCGAGTTCCAGATGAAAGTTCTCTTTTTCTGGCCATTTTGAGTGTTTAATTGACCCCACAAATGTGATGCTCCAGAAACTCAATCTGCTCAAAGGAAGGTCAGTTTTGTAGCTTCTGTAACGAGCTAAACTGTTTTCAGATGTGTGAACATGATTGCACAAGGGTTTTCTAATCATCAATTAGCCTTCTGAGCCAATGAGCAAACACATTGTACCATTAGAACACTGGAGTGATAGTTGCTGGAAATGGGCCTCTATACACCTATGTAGATATTGCACCAAAAACCAGACATTTGCAGCTAGAATAGTCATTTACCACATTAGCAATGTATAGAGTGTATTTCTTTAAAGTTAAGACTAGTTTAAAGTTATCTTCATTGAAAAGTACAGTGCTTTTCCTTGAAAAATAAGGACATTTCAATGTCTAATGATACTGTCAATGAGGGATTTTTAATCACTGCTATGTTGAAATTGTAACTAATATTGATACTGTTGTTGATAATATTCATTTTTGTTTCACTACTTTTGGTTTGTTCTGTGTCGTGTTTGTGTCTCCTCTCAATTGCTCTGTTTATTGCAGTTCTGAGTGTTGCTGGGTCGGGTTTGCTTTTGGAATTGGATTGCATTGTTATGGTATTGCTGTGTATTGTTTTGTTGGATTGATTAATGAAAATAAAAAAATAAAAATAAAAAATAAAAAATTTTAAATAAAAAAATAAAAAATCGATTTTTTAAAAATGAGAATCGATTCTGAATCGCACAACGTGAGAATCGCGATTCGAATTCGAATTGATTTTTTCCCACACCCCTAATATATATATATATATATATATATATATATATATATATATATAGATATATATATATATATATATATATATATATATATATATATATATTAATATATAACTTTATTAACATGTTTACCTTTTGTAAATTACTTTAGTAAAATAGAAGGAACTGTACGCTTATTGGAGGACATTTAAATGTTAAATATCTGTCCAGCTTTGCACACGTAAACACGCTGCAGGACTGCTTGTATCGCACATTACATAAATACACAAGTAAAATACTGCAGGACAGCTTGTATCGCACATGATATCACACAAGTCAACACGCTGCAGGACTGCTTGTATCGCATATGATATCACACAAGTCAACATGCTGCGGGACTGCTTGTATCGCACCTGATATCACACAAGTAAACACGCTGCCGGGCTGCTTGTATCGCACATTATATCACACGCAAGTAAACATGCTGCAGCACTGCTTGTATCCCACATTACATAAACACAAGTAAACACACTGCAGGACAGCTTGTATCGCACATGATATCACACAAGGAAACACGCTGCCGGGCTGCTTGTATCGCACATGATATCACACACAAGTAAACATGCTGCAGCACTGCTTGTATCGCACATTACATAAACACAAGTAAACACACTGCAGGACAGCTTGTATCGCACATGATATCAAACACAAGTAAACACGCTGCAGGACTGCTTGTATTGCATTTGATCTCAAACACAAGTAAACACGCTGCAGAATCGCGTGTATCGCACATGATATCACACACAAGTCAACACGCTGCAGGACTGCTTGTATCGCACATGATATCACACACAAGTAAACACGGTGCAGCAATACTTGTATCACACAAGATATCACACACATGTAAACACACTGCAGCAATGCTCGAATCACACATGATATCACACAAGTAAACGCGCTGCAGGACAGCTTGTATTGCACATGATATCACACACAATTAAACACGCTGCAGGACTGCTTGTATCACACATGATATCACACACACAAGTCAACACGCTGCAGGACTGCTTGTATCACACATGATATCACACACACAAGTCAACACGCTGCAGGAATGCTTGTATCGCACATGGTATCACACACACAAGTCAACACGCCGCAGGACTGCTTGTATCGCACATGATATCACACACACAAGTCAACACGCTGCAGGACTGCTTGTATCGCACATTTGACATGTAAGCAGATATCATCCAGTACTTGAGATATCGATCCAATTTCAATATTGGATCAGGACACTCCTAATATGTATCATACTTAAGTCTTATAGTTATACATACTGTATTCAAAATCAACATTTGATTGATACATATTTCAAATAAATGTCATTACAATAAAAACAAATACATTTTCTTTACATAATTTATCATATTGAAATTGATGAGTTTTATTATTAGTCAATTTGTCATGTCCATCCATCCATCCATCCATTTTCTACCGCTTGTCCCCCTTGTTGAAATATGATACAATTAAACATGAATGTTAAATATATAAAAAGAGTAGGATTGATCAACTAAATAAATGATTTAAATAAAATGTAAGTTCTGCCTCATATAAAGAGAGTACAGTACAGTACAACAGTGCCCCCAGCTGGGCACCAGCATGTATTACATTAAGATTAAAGATTAAAGTACCAATGATTGTCACACACACACTAGATGTGGTGAAATTTGTCCTCTGCATTTGTCCCATCCCTTACATGTAGTACAGCATGTATTACAGCATGTATTACAGCATGTACTACAGGTATTACAGCATGTATTACATCATGTATTACATCATGTATTACAGCATGTACTACAGGTATTACAGCATGTATTACATCATGTATTACAGCATGTACTGCAGGTATTACAGCATGTATTACAGCATGTACTGCAGGTATTACAGCATGTATTACAGCATGTATTACATGTATTACAGCATGTACTGCAGGTATTACAGCATGTACTACAGGTATTACAGCATGTATTACATCATGTATTACAGCATGTATTACATCATGTATTACAGCATGCATTACAGCATGTACTACAAGTATTACAGCATGTATTACATCATGTATTACAGCATGTACTGCAGGTATTACATCATGTATTACATGTATTACAGCATGTATTACAGCACGTATGACATCATGTATTAGAGCATGTATGACATCATGTATTAGAGCATGTATGACATCATGTATGACAGCATGTATTATAGCATGTATGAAATCATGTATGACAGCATGTATTACAGCATGTATGACATCATGTATGACAGCATGTATTACAGCATGTATGACATCATGTATTACAGCATGTATGACAGCATGTATGACATCATGTATTACAGCATGTATGACATCATGTATTACAGCATGTATGACAGCATGTATTACATCATGTATTACAGCATGTATGACATCATGTATTACAGCATGTATGACATCATGTATTACAGCATGTATGACAGCATGTATTACAGCATGTATGACAGCATGTATGACAGCATGTATGACATGTATTACAGCAGGTATGACATCATGTATGACAGCATGTACTACAGCATGTATGACATCATGTATTACAGCATGTATGACAGCAGGTATGACATCATGTATGACATCATGTATTACAGCATGTATGACATCATGTATTACAGCATGTATGACATCATGTATGACATGATGTATTACATCATGTATTACAGCATGTATGACAGCATGTATGACATGTATTACAGCATGTATGACATCATGTATTACAGCATGTATGACATCATGTATTACAGCATGTATTACAGCATGTATGACATCATGTATTACAGCATGTATGACAGCATGTATGACATAATGTATGACAGCATGTATGACATCATGTATTACAGGTAGTAGTAGTATCACTGACCTGCGGCTGCTCTTCTTCCTCGCCGCCTCTTCATCCTCCTTCTCTCTCTCCACCACCTTCTCGCCTTTCTGCAGCTTGGCTCTCACCATCTCGCTGGTCTTCTCACCCTCCAGCTGCAGGAAGACGGCCATGATGCACCCACACACCCGAGACTCTTCAAGTCTGACTTACCTCCGATTCATCCCCAGACGCCTTCTCGCCTCTTTGAGGGAGAAAATATTATAAATAAATATATCTATATAAATATATTGAAAGGTCAAACGCTAACTTTTGAGTCTTCATGGTTTTCTTACTTTTCCACCACGGGAACAGAACTGAGTCTGGGGTCGTCCTTCAGCAGGTCATGGCTGCTCTTGCTTTTACCTTTCAGGCTCTGAGGAGACCACACACAACATGACGGATACGGGCATCGCTCTGATATCAGCAACAAAAAACAAGTATCGAATGATATCGACTTGAATGTAAAATGTGCGACACAAGCAGTCCTGCATTGTGACTACTTGGATGTGATATCATGTGTGATACAAGCAGTCCTGCAGTGTGATTACTTGGGTGTGATATCATCTGCGGTACGAGCAGTACTCCAGTGTGTTTACTTGTGTGTGATATCATGTGCGATATAAGCAGTACTCCAGTGTGCTTACTTGTGTGTGATATCATGTGCGATACAAGTAGTACTCCAGTGTGTTTACTTGTGTGTGATATCATGTGCGATACAAGCAGTACTCCAGTGTGTTTGTGTGGGATATCATGCTTGATACAATGTGTTTACTTGTGTGCGATATCATGTGCGATACAAGCAGTAATCCAGTGTGTGTACTTATGTGAGAAATGTGCGATACAAGCAGTACTCCAGTGTGTTTACTTGTGTGTGATATCATGTGTGATACAAGCAGTACTCCATTGTGTTTACTTGTGTGTGATATCATGTGCGAAATAAGCAGTACTCCAGTGTGTTTACTTGTGTGTGATATCATGTGATACAAGCAGTACTCCAGAGTGTTTGTGTGGGATATCATGCTTGATACAATGTGTTTACTTGTGTGCGATATCATGTGCGGTACAAGCAGTACTCCAGTGTGTGTACTTATGTGAGAAATGTGCGATACGAGCAGTACTCCAGTGTGTTTACTTGTGTGTGATATCATGTGTGATACAAGCAGTACTCCATTGTGTTTACTTGTGTGTGATATCATGTGCGAAATAAGCAGTACTCCAGTGTGTTTACTTGTGTGTGATATCATGTGATACAAGCAGTACTCCAGTGTGTTTGTGTGGGATATCATGCTTGATACAATGTGTTTACTTGTGTGTGATATCACGTGCGATACAAACAGTACTACAGTGTGTGTACTTCTGTGTGATATGTGCGATACGAGCAGTACTCCAGTGTGTTTACTTGTGTGTGATAT
>NC_084738.1:79945761-79963261 GCF_033978785.1 Entelurus aequoreus | reverse complement strand
GGGGATCGTGGTCAATGCTTTTTGTGTACAAACCCCCCAAAAGCAGTGAAGTTGTCACGTTGTGTAAATGTTAAATAAAAAGAGAATGCAACAAATCCTTTTCAACTTATATTCAATGGAATAGACTGCAAAAGACAAGATACTTAACGTTTGAACTGGTAAACTTTTGTTATTTTTTTGCAAATATGAGCTTGTTTGGAATTTGATGCCTGCGACATGTTTCAAAAAAGCTGGCACAAGTGGCAAAAAAGACTGAGAAAGTTGAGGAATGCTCATCAAAGACTTATTTGGAACATCCCACAGGTGAACAGGCTAATTGGGAACAGGTGGGTGCCATGATTGGGTATAAAAGCAGCTTCCATGAAATGCTCAGTCATTCACAAACAAGGACGGGGCGAGGGTCACCACTTTGTCAACAAATGCCTGAGCAAATTGTTGAAGAACAACATTTCTCAAGCAGCTATTGCAAGGAATTTAGGGATTTTACCATTTACGGTCTATAATATTATCAAAAGTTTCAGAGAATCTGGAGAAATCACTGCACGTAAGCCATGATATTACGCACCTTGGATCCCTCAGGTGGTACTGCATCAAAAAGCGACATCAGTGTGTAAAGGATATCACCACATGGGCTCAGGAACACTTCAGAAAACCACTGTCAGTAACTGCAGTTGGTCGCTACATCTGTAAGATCAAGTTAAAACTCTACTATTCAAAGTGAAAGCCATCTATCAACAACACCCAGAAACGCTTCGCTGGGCCCGAGCTCATCTAAGATGGACCGATGCAAAGTGGAAAAGTGTTCTGTGGTCTGACGAGTACACATTTCAAATTGTGTTTGGAAACTGTGGACGTCGTGACCTCCGGAACAAAGAGGAAAAGAACCATTCGGATTGTTCTAGGCGGTAAAGTGTAAAAGGCAGCATGTGTGATGGTATGGGGGTGTATTAGTGCCCAAGGCATGGGTAACTTACACATCTGTGAAGGCACCATTAATGCTGAAAGGTACATACAGGTTTTGGAGCAACATATGTTGCCATCCAAGCGACGTTATCATGGACGCCCCTGCTTATTTTAGCAAGACGATGCCAAGCCACTTGTTACAACAGCGTGGCTCCGTAGTAAAAGAGTGCAGGTACTAGACTGGCCTGCCTGTAGTCCAGACCTGCCTCCCATTGAAAATATGAAGGCTAAAATATGAGAAGGGAGACTGTTGAACAACTTAAGCTGTACATCAAGCAAGAATTGGAAATAATTCCACTTCAAAAATGTGTCTCATAAGTTCCCAAACCTTTACTGAGTGTTGTTAAAAGGAAAGGCCATGTAACACACTGGTAAAAATGCCTTTTTTGTAATGTGTTGCTGCCATTAATTTCTAAGTTCATGATTATTTGCCAAAAAAAAAGTGAAGTTTCTCAGTGTGAACATGAAATATCTTGTCTTTGCAGTCTATTCAATTGAATATAAGTTGAAAAGGATTTGTTGTATTCTCTTTTTATTTACCATTTACACAACGTGACAACTTCACTGCCTTTGTAAAATGGCAAATATCGTCACCGATTATCGGCCGATGCCTCACAAATTTACACCTGGCACTCACCTAAAAGCCCAAACAAAAGCAACAATGAAAGGATGAAGAGCAGTACTGATCTCTCCAGGACAGACTTCATCATCACGGCCAGCCAGGACGGCCACGTCAAGTTTTGGAAGAAGAACGAGGGCGAGGGAATCGAGTTTGTCAAGCACTTCCGGAGCCATCTTGGTAGGCTTTGTCGCAGAGTCCTTTTACAGTCCGCAGGGTTCCGTCGTTAACCGTACAACTTGTTGTTGTTGTCTTCTTCTGGCAGGCGTGATCGAGAGCATCGCGGTGAGCGCCGAGGGCGCCCTCCTCTGCTCTGTGGGCGACGACCAGGCCATGAAAGTGTTTGACGTGGTCAACTTTGACATGATCAACATGCTGAAGTTGGGGTGAGTTTAGTGGTGCACCCAACTGTCAGTCGCAATACTTTAGGACTCCTGGAACTGGATGTTGTGATGACGTCAGCAGAAAGCACGCGCTTGTCTGGAGAAGGTGTTCAAAAGTGACGGCTTTCGCACTCTTCGTACACCATAAGCAAAAGTGAAAGTTAAAGGGTCCAGGTGGCTGCAGGGGTAATATGAAAATGATCGATCTGATTCCTGGGGTAAAGATGAGATTCCGAATCAATTCTCACTTCAAAACGATTCCGAAAATGTTTAATTTGGTATGATAATTATAATGAAACTTTTTCGGAACATGTCCCTTCTGGTTGCATGAAGATTTTTCCTAAAACGTATTTAAAAAATGTATTGTTATTTATAAAATAAAATAAAAACTTGTATCTATTTAAAAAAATTATTATGATTCCATCTGTTTTTAATTTTTTATTTATTTATTCATTTAATTTTTTATTAATCAATCCAACAAAACAATACACAACAATAATAACAATAAATAATAATAGATTTTTATTTGTAAAAAGCACTTTACATTGAGTAAACAACCTCAAAGTGCTACTGTGTATTAAAAAAATAAATAAAATAAAAAGATAATAAAAAATAAATAAACATTAAAACTAGAACAGCCAAATAGCTAAAACTAGTATTTATCTTTACTTTTTACACCAAAATGCGTCCATTCTCCCTTTTCTGTCTACACACTGTGTCTGCGGGGGCGGTATAGCTCGGTTGGTAGAGTGGCCGTGCCAGCAACTTGAGGGTTGCAGGTTCGATCCCTACTTCCGCCATCCTAGTCACTACTATTGTGTCCTTGGGCAAGACACTTTACCCTCCTGCTCCCAGTGCCACCCACACTGGTTTAAATGTAACTTAGATATTGGGTTTCACTATGTAAAAGCGCTTTGAGTCACTAGAGAAAAGCGCTATATAAATATAATTCACTTCACTTCACTTCTGCTTGTAAGTACTCTGTGTGCGCGCGCTGCCGAACATGCTCCTCTGCTCGTAAAACCAGCAATGTCATGATGTGACTACAAACAGAGTGGAAAAAAGGGGGTGCGGGGACCTGTAATTTTTAGAGACGGTAAAGTACCGAATATGATTCATTAGTATGGCGGTACTATACTAGTACCGGTATACCGTTCAAGCCTAGTGGATACACCTGAATATATCAGAGAAGGACCCACAGACAATAGTTACAATAATCATTTCTTTTGGCTTGTTGGTGTTCGGCCATGTTTGTCTCATTTTCAACCGTCAACTAAAACATTTCATTTGCGTTCATCCCTAATTTGTGTGTAGCTTCCACCCCGGGCAGAGCGAGTGGATCTACAATCCCGGCGACGCCATTTCCACGGTGGCCTGCTCGGAGAAGTCCACGGGAAAGATCTCCGTCTACGACGGGCGGGGCAGCGGTGAGCCCCTCCACGTCTTCGCCAAGATGCACTCCTCGCCGCTGTCCCAGATCCGCCTCAACGCCAAATTCCGGGTCATCGTCTCTGCCGACAAAGCGGGGATGCTGGAATACTGGACCGGTCTGCCCAACGAGTTCAGGTTCCCCAAATACGTGCAGTGGGAGTACAAGACGGACACGGACCTGTACGAGTTTGCCAAGAACAAAACCTACCCCACCAGTCTGGTCTTCTCCCCCGACGGCAAGAAGATGGCCACCATGGCGTCCGACCGGAAAGTCAGAATGTTCCGCTTCCTCACGGGAAAACTGATGAGAGTTTTTGATGAGTCCTTAACCGTGAGTATTCTTGTAGCGTTTATATAATGTAGTAACAGACACCTTTATAACAATATGTAATATGCACAATATACACACTGCAAGTATATATATAATGTAGTAACAGACACCTTCATAACAATATGTAATATGTACAATATACACACTGCAAGTATATATATAATGTAGTAACATACATCTTCATAATATGTAATATGTACAATATACACACTGAAAGTATATATATAATGTAGTAACAGACACCTTCATAACAATATGTAATATGTACAATATACACACTGCAAGTATATATATAATGTAGTAACAGACACCTTCATAACAATATGTAATATGTACAATATACACACTGCAAGTATATGTATAATGTAGTAACAAACACCTTCATAACAATATGTAATATGTACAATATACACACTGCAAGTATATATATATATATATATAATGTAGTAACAGACACCTTCATAACATATGTAATATTTACAATATACACACTGCAAGTATATATATATATATATATATAATGTAACAACAGACACCTTCATAACAATATGTAATATGTACAATATACACACTGCAAGTATATATATATAATGTAGTAACAGACACCTTCATAACAATATGTAATATGTACAATATACACACTGCAAGTATATATATAATGTAGTAACAGACACCTTCATAACAATATGTAATATGTACAATATACACACTGCAAGTATATATACTGTTTAATTTAGTAACACCTTCATAACAATATGTAATATGTACAATATACACACTGCAAGTATATATATAATGTAGTAACAAACACCTTCATAAAAATATGTAATATGTACAATATACTCACAGCAAGTATATATATATATATATAATGTAGTAACAGACACCTTCATAACAATATGTAATATGTAAATATACACACTGCAAGTATATATGTACAATGTAGTAACAGACACCTTCATAACAATATGTAATATGTATAATATACACACTGCAAGTATATATATATATATATATATATATATATATATATATATATATATATATATATATATATATATAATGTAGTAACAGACACCTTCATAACAATATGTAATATGTATAATATACACACTGCAAGTATATATGTATAATGTAGTAACAGACACCTTCATAACAATATGTAATATGTATAATATACACACTGCAAGTATATATATATATATATATATATAATGTAGTAACAGACTCCTTCGTAATATGTTTTTATATACACACTGCAAGTATATCTATAATGTAGTAACAGACACCCTCATAAAAATATGTAATATATACAATATACACCCTGCAAGTATATATATATAATGTATATGTAATGGTTATTACTATCTACTTCACTAATTATTCAAATATATACATATATTGTTATCATTTGTGTATATGTTGTATCTGCTGATGTGTCCTAGTTGTCAAGGGGAAAAAAGGCGATATCTACAGTATACACGCCAAAGATGGGTGGATCTGTGGTTTCATCCCACTCTTCTTCCCCAGATGTTCACAGAGCTGCAGCAGATGAGGCAGCAGCTGCCCGACATGGAGTTTGGGAGGCGGATGGCGGTGGAGCGAGAACTGGAGAAGGTGGACGGGATCCGTCTGACCAACATCATCTTTGACGAGACGGGCCACTTCGTCTTGTACGGCACCATGCTGGGCATCAAGGTCATCAACGTGGAGACCAACAGGTGCGCCCGCCTCTTCAGCCCAAAAACAAAACAGCAACCCAAATATCCCACCTTCTATTTTTATTGTTCTAGATGCGTGCGGATCCTGGGGAAGCTGGAGAACATCCGCGTGATCCAGCTGAGCCTCTTCCAGGGCGTGGCGAGGGCCATGCAAGTGGCGCCCACCGTGGAGATGAAGGCGTCGGATAATCCCGCCCTGCAGAACGCCGAGCCGGACCCCACCGTCTTCTGCACCGCCTTCAAGAAGAACCGCTTCTACATGGTAAGGAATGGTGCGGGGAGGCTTGCGCAACATCATCATTTTTTTAACAAAAAAAACAAAAAACGTCAGTAGTATTGTGCAATTTAAATAAATACACAGTGGTACCACTAGGTGTCAGTAGACCACATTGCTACACAGCACATGGTACTAGTCAAGCTGAGGTAGAAAAAGCCATAGACATGTTCTCAGTAGAGATGCCGATAAGTGCTTTAAAATGTAATATCAGAAATTATCGGTATCGTTTTTTTTTTATTATCAGTATCGTTTTTTAAATTTTTTTATTAAATCAACATAAAAAACACAAGATACACTTACAATTAGTGCATCAACCCACAAAACCTCCCTCCCCCATTTACACTCATTCACACAAAAGGGTTGTTTCTTTCTGTTATTAATATTCTGCTTCCTACATTATATATCAATACAGTCTGCAAGGGATACAGTCCGTAAGCACACATGATTGTGCATGCTGCTGCTCCACTAATAGTACTAACCTTTAACAGTTAGTTAATTTTACTCGTTTTCATTAATTACTAGTTTCTATGTAACTGTTTTTATATTGTTTTACTTTCTTTTTTTATTCAAGAAAATGATTTTAATGTATTTATCTTATTTTATTTTATGGATTTTTAAAAAAAGGACCTCATCTTCACCATACCTGGTTGTCCAAATTAGGCATAATAATGTGTAGGGATGATGTTCGAAACCGGTTCTCCCGGTTGTTCGATAAGAAAAGAACCGTTCGATAAGAAAAGAACTGATTCCATGGACTCCAATCCCTTTTTTTTTTTTGTCCTGTCCAGCTTCTCAGGCAAATCATATAGTTGATGTAGATGCCCATATCGGCTGTTCAGATTTACATTACAAAAGAGAAGTGTAGGATACTTCTCTTGTTGCCTTATTTGTATTTGACTTTATTAAATGTATTTATATTATCATTTGGTGCAGGAGGGGATAGAAAGAGAAAAAAAGGAAGGCAGAGGGGGAATTGTGGGGACAAGAGGGTGATTAGACAGACAGACAAAAACAACAACAACAATAACAACAACATCAACAATAGAGCAACATCAGCAAATAGGATATGTACAAATATGATGGTAAAAGTGATAGCAAAGAAGCAATTAGCGAAATAAATAATAATACAGAAATGACAATGAGCATTATTACACTACAAATGGAGCAATACAAATACCAATATAAATAGCACTATTGATAATGAACAATACCAATAATTTACCTCTATTATCAACAATACAGTTGTTCAAATGCAACAATACATATACGTAATGATAACTACAGATACAAAAGAATGCAGAAAAATGGAGGGGAAGAAAGAGAAGCAACCTTTATTAACCTTGTAGATTGTTATGTTACTGTATATATTAGTTTTTCTGAAAAATTCCACTTAATATACTTTGGGTAACAACAGTCAATATTTATTTATTTTGTTTTATTTTTTTAGGGGGGTAACAGCAGTCAATATTTATTTAATTTTTTTCTTATAAAATAAAAGTGAGCTTTTGTTAAACCAAATATTGTGTGTTTTTTCCCATATACAACAACCTATCTGGATTCGATAAGAGAATCGATAAGGGATCGGTTCGATAAGAGGATTCGATAATGGGCTCGAACTCGATAATTTCTTATCAAACATCATCCCTAATAATGTGTTAATTCCACGACTGTATATATCGGTATCAGTTGATATCGGTATCGGTTGATATCAGTATCGGTAATTAAGAGTTGGACAATATCGGATATCGGCAAAAAGCCATTATCGGACATCCCTAGTTCTAAGGCTACGCAGCATGGAGCGCTACTGCCTACTGGCGCTGACGAGACGCGGGGCCGCCATCTTGGAGTGGTGATCCGCTCCACTCAGTGCAATTCATTTGGAAGGAGCAATGAACTGTCAGCGCATTTAATTCATCTTACCTCACTGAATACCACTGATTTTCACGCGCTTTTTTTGTCATACGTGTAGCTATGATAAAGGACACATGTTTTATTATTCATAGTTTGCTTAACAGTAGTAGAATATTCTTATATGCTATAAGTGACCAGACGTCCGAGATCAAAACTGGGAATATAATCCCAGAGAAGGGGGAAAAAAACAATCAGCTATTTTTAAATTGAAGAAACAATATGATTAGGTTATAAATACATGCGTATATCCTACATAAACAACATTAGATATTTATATATTTTATAGATTGTATCTCTGTTGCTGCAGCAGCAGAGAGTTTATTCTGTCTTGACACTTTGTATTGATATTTTGGATTACATTCTTCCCTTAAATGATCATGTTTACAGTGATTGTTTTATATGTATTTTTTATGTATGTCGCTTTGGATAAAAGTGTCTGCCAAATACTTCAACATAAACATATATAAACACCTGAAAGTCTTTATAAGTCATCAATCTTTTTTCACTGGATTCAGATTCAAACCAAATTCTGTTTTACCCAACAATGTTAGTATTTGAATATTGTTACTTGAAGACTTATTCCTGGTTACAATTACAAAAGAAAGTATTGTCTTATACTTTGCCTAAAATGAGAATACATCATAATCAGTGGCGGCTGGTGAATTTTGTTTTGGTGGGGCTGAAAGTTTGTAAACCAAACCCCTGTAGGGGCGTCATCCTCCCCCAGAAGATTTATTTGTGATTTTCACATACAAATGAAGCATTCTGACAAAATAATGAAGACATAATAGAACATTTCATAGGTTTGCAGAGAGCTATATACAATATGCACACTGAAGGCATGATGTCACCTGCAGAGAACTATATACAATATGCACGTTTCACAAAATACAACCAACAGTACGTTAATGTTAAATCTTACTTGTGAAAAAAAATCCCCCGATTCCCATTTTCAACAGTCTGCTCATTTGAGCAGGAAAATGCTGAACACCATCTTTGTTTTCTACCTGTTAACTACTCAGTAGTGGCCTGAGATCGGTAGTTTGGGAGTTCAAACCCCGGCCGAGTCATACCAGAGACTATAAAAATGGGAGCCATTACCTCCCTGCTTGGCAGTCAGCATCAAGGGTTGGAATTGGGGGTTAAATTACCAAAAATGATTCCTGGGCGCAGCCACCGCTGCTGCTCACTGCTCCCCTCACCTCCCAGGGAGTAATCAAGGGTGATAGGTCAAATGCAGAGAATAATTTTGCCACAACTAGTGTGTGTGTGACAATCATTGCTACTTTAACTTTAACTGTCAGTTTAGGCTGCTCGCCGGCTCCTCATCACCACTTCAAGATGGCGGCCCAATTCCTCGCGTCACAGCAGCCAATGCTGCGTCTACTTATAACATGTCTATGGAAAAAGCTGCCAACATGTCACCTTTTTTTTTTTTTGTACCTTTCAAAGTTCTCAAAGAGAGAACCGGAGGACACGAAGAGCGCCGACTCGGACCGAGACATCTTCAACGAGAAGCCCTCCAAGGAGGAGGTGATGGCCGCCACGCAGGCCGAGGGCCCCAAGAGAGTGTCGGACAGCGCCATCATCCACACCACCATGGGCGACATCCACATCAAGCTGTTCCCCGTGGAGTGGGTGACCTTTCACTTTGCCACGCCCACTTTGAAGCGCTCTCTGACACGTTCTGCTGACAGGTGCCCAAAGACGGTGGAGAACTTCTGCGTCCACAGCAGGAACAGCTACTACAACGGACACATCTTCCACAGAGTCATCAAGGTGCGCGCCCACTCTCTCAATCCATCAAACTTGATTTCTTTTCATACATAAAAGAAATGCAATGCAAAGTGCTTTACAAAGTTAAAAACAATACCCCCATGACCCAGATCACAATATTTTGGTACCAAAATGTATTTCGATACTTTTCTAAAGAAAGGGGACCAGAAGAAATGTCATTATTGTAAGAAAAAATCTTAGTGTACATGAAACATATGTTTATTATTGTAATTTAGTCCTTAAATAAAATAGACAACTTGTCTTTTAGTAGTAAGTAAACAAACAAAGACTCCTAATTAGTCTGCTGACGTATGCAGTAACATATTGTGTCATTTATACACCTATTATTTTGTCAACATTATAAAGGACAAACTGTAAAAATTGATTATTAATCTACTTGTTTATTTACTGTTAATATCTGCTTATTTTCCGTTTCAACATGTTCTATCTACACTTCTGTTAAAATGTAATAATCACTTATTCTTCTCTTCTTTGATACTTTACATCAGTTTTGGATGATACCACACATTTAGGTATCGATCCGATACCAAGTAGTTACAGGATCATACATTGGTCATATTCAAAGTCCTCATGTGTCCAGGGACGTATTTCCTGACTTCATAAAGATGATATGAATTTTAAAAAAAGGAAAAAAGATTTTGTGATGCTAAAAAATATCTATGTAATCGTAGTAGTATCGACTAGATATGCTCCTGTACTTGGTACCATTACAGTGGATGTCAGGTGTAGATCCACCCATGGCATTTGTTTACATTGTGACGCCGGTGAGCTATTGTTAGGGATGATGTTTGATAAGAAATTATCGAGTTCGAGCCTATTATCGAATCCTCTTATCGAACCGATTCCTTATCGATTCTCTTATCGAGTCCAGATAGGTTGTTGTATATGGAAAAAAACACACAATATTTGGTTTAACAAAAGCTCACTTTTATTATATAAGAAAAAAATAAAATCTAATAAATAAATACATATTGACTGTTACCCCCCTAAAAAAATAAAATAAATAAATATTGACTGTTGTTACCCAAAGTATATTAAGTGGGATTTTTCAGAAAAACAAATATATACAGTAACACAAAAACAACCTGTCTCTGTGATCACTATATGTGTATAAATAATACTATAGTGTTAAATAAAATCAGTCCCTTGGGCACAAAACTGAAAATAATACAGCTCTCCAAAAAGTGCACTTCTGCTGCTATTCGACATAACTGTTTGTTACGATGTTTTGACATTTTTGCACTTTATTTCTTTATTGAAAGAAAATTCTATGAAGAGAAAAGTTGTTTGCAAATGTGGTTACAATGCTAAAAAATGAAAAGTCAAAGCTAAAAAAAGAAATACACTTTATTGAGTTAAAATTTTTCTTTATAGGGGGAAAGATGTGATGTTATGAGCTAGGGACTATAACAACTACACTACCCAGCATGCAACGGGAGTGACGAGCATGCGCAGTAGCCCCGAAAAGTGTTGTTGCATGTCGTCACCCGTGAAAGTAAACGTCAAGAACTCAGCCAACACGCCTCGTCTGCATTATTTATAATTAGACAGACAACACATATACAGTGTGATTTTGTTTTGTTTACAAGGAAAGAAAAACAAAAGTTAAAAAAGGGAGATGTCGTGTATATGTATGTGCTGCGGTTGCTTTAAGAACGTTGCGACAGCTGCCGTAAAGGAGGTGCGTTGCTAGCCTGGTTGCTATGTTTCCGGTTGGTCGTAAAAGTGTTCGTCATGTGTTTGTACCCTGCTCAAATCTCTCAGTCAAGTTATTAATTGGATTATACCTTTTTGTTTTGAACATTATTATTCCATTGTTTTTCCTGCTTTCCCTATCTGCGCCTAATGACTGAGCTACGTGACGTAAATTCTTGTGATGTCTCAAGGGGCATTTCTGGTCGGGATGGGATTCGTTCCGAGGGATTCGAATAAAGAACCAACTCTTTTTCTTTACTATAGTGGTCTCGATAACGGGTACCGGTTCTCAAAAAGGGATTCGAGTCCGAGGACTCGGTTCTTTTCTTATCGAACAACCGGGAAAACCGGTTTCGAGTATCATCCCTAGCTATTGTATCCTCCTACGGTGTGTAGTAGCATGTTTAGCTATTCCTCGTCCTCCAGTGATAATGGTACATGTAAGAAACGCACTTTATTTATCTGCTTATTTTCCGTTTCAACATGTTCTATCTACACTTCTGTTAAAATGTAATAATCACTTATTCTTCTCTTCTTTGATACTATACATTAGTTTTGGATGATACCACACATTTACGTATCGATCCGATACCAAGTAGTTACAGGATCATTCATTGGTCATATTCAAAGTCCTCATGTGTCCAGGGAGGTATTTACTGAGTTTATAAACATAATATACATTTTTTTTTAAAGGAAAAAAAATATCGATGTAATCATAGTAGTATCGACTAGATACAATATTCTACTTGGTATCATTACAGTGGATGTCAGGTGTAGATCCACCCGTGGCGTTTGTTTACAATATGACGCCGGTGAGCTATTGTATCCTCCTACGGTGTGTAGTGAAGCATGTTTAGCTATTCCTCGTCGTCCAGTGATAATGATACATGTAAGAAACTTACTTTATTTGTCGCCATGGAGACCAGGATTAGTGATTTAGAAGTAGCTAAAACACTGTGGATGGATGTTAGCTGCTATTCAGCTCGCCATGTCTTAAAGCAGCTCTTCCTGAGGGTGTTTCAGTGTTATAACTTCACCTTTATTTTCACTTTTTACACCAAAATGCATCCATTCTCCCTTTTCTGTCAACACACTGTGTCTGCTTGTAAGTACTCAGTGTGCGCGCGCTGCCGAACATGCTCCTCTGCTCGTAAAACCAGCAATGTCATGCCCGGGAACTGGTACTTTTCAAACAAGAGTATAGTACCGTTTTTGATTCATTAGTACCGCGATACCGTACTAGTACCAGTATACCGTACAACCCTAATATACACATGTCAGGTTCAAACACCGAACTATCTATTAGACAAGACAAGAAGCAAGGAATCAAACAGAGACAGGATTCAATTTAGCTCATGAGGAGAGCGCATCGACTTGCACCCTCGTACAGTGTCACCCCGCCGCTCTGAGGAAAGGGTTCCACGCATCTTCCTTTATTTGGGCATTCCCTGATTACATAGCTGCAGCTGCTTCTAAGGGGAGGGGGTCATAAACAGCTGCACCAGAGATTTTAAAACTGGTGTAATGTGAGCCCGCCTTCTTGTCTTGGTCAGGACACGAGTCGCTGAATTGTGGAGTAATTGCAAAGGTGCAATAAGCTTTTTAGGAAGAGCAGAAAGCAGACGTCACAATCATCTTTGTAATAAAAACATGCAACGTCTGGTTAATGGCACGCGTCTGCAGGGCTTCATGATCCAGACCGGGGACCCCACGGGCACCGGCATGGGCGGCGAGAGCATCTGGAGCGGCGAGTTCGAGGACGAGTTCCACGCCACCCTGAGGCACGATCGGCCCTACACGCTCAGCATGGCCAACGCAGGCCCCGCCTCCAACGGATCGCAGTTCTTCGTCACCGTCGTGCCCACGGTGAGTTCACACCACACTCGCCGCCGTCCGCCTTGCTGCAGTTTAACCTCATGGCGTGTGTTCCCCCTCCAACCCCCACAGCCTTGGCTGGACAACAAGCACACGGTGTTTGGGAGGTGCATCAAAGGGATGGAGGTGGTCCAGAGGATCTCCAACATCAAAGTTCACCCCAAAACGGACAAACCGTACGAGGACATCAGCATCATCAACATTACCATCAAGTGATTTTTTTTTTTTTTTACATCTTTTTAAACACAACTATTAAACGCTGCGTTCAAAAGTCGCCAGTAATGCTCCATGTTTGACATAATCACGTAAGACTCCGCTTAATTAGCCATGGACACATTTGCAAAAAAAGTGAGTCAAAGAAAAGATAAGCGCAAAACCAAAATGTTCAGGACAAGCAAGGAATATGTAATCCTTGCTGTTGGCAAAATAAACAAAACACGGGCGGATTTCCATGGAAGATCCAAAATAAGATCAACAACACCCGGTTAGATTTTGGGGCTGAGCCGGGTATCGAATCATGCAAAATCAAACTTTTTGATACCTTTGTTGCACGTGACGTCACATCCTTTTGCAGACTCAACAACTCCCTCTGAGTAATGTTTGACATTTTTCAACACCCACCCCAAAAGTGAGTCAAGGAAAAGACAAGCACAAAACCAAAATGTTGACGACAAACAAGGAATATGTAGTCCTTGCTCTTGGTTTGTCGGCAAAATAAAGAAAACATGGATTTCCATGAAAGGTCCAAAACAGGATCAACAACACCCGGTTAGATTTTGGGGCTGAGCCGGATGGTTTCTAGTACCATATGGTCACATTTCTCTGTGTGTGTGCTAGCTAGGGATGAGTACCGAATTCGGTACTTTCATAGGCTTCGGCCGAATCCCGTCGGTAATACCGGGTATCGATGCATGCAAAATCAAACTTTTTGATAGCTTTTTTGCGTGTGACGTCACATCCGGTTGCAGACTCAACAACCTCTTGTTGACATTTTTCAACACCCACCCCAAAAGTGAGTCAAAGAAAAGACAAGCGCAAAACCAAAATGTTCAAGACAAACAAGGAATGTGTAGTCCTTGCTCTTGGTTTGTCGGCAAAATAAACAAAACACGGGCGGATTTCCATGGAAGGTCCAAAATAGGATCAACAACACCCGGTTAGATTTTGGGGCTTAGCCGCATGGTTTCTAGTACCATATGGTCACATTTCTCTGTGTGTGTGCTAGCTAGGGATGAGTACCGAATTCGGTACTTTCATAGGCTTCGGCCGAATCCCGTCGGTACTACCGGGTATCAATGCATGCAAAATCAAACTTTTTGATAGCTTTTTTGCGTGTGACGTCACATCCGGTTGCAGACTCAACAACCTCTCGTTGACATTTTTCAACACCCACCCCAAAAGTGAGAAGTGAGTCAAAGAAAAGACAAGCGCAAAACCAAAATGTTCAGGACAAACAAGGAATATGTAGTCCTTGCTGTTGGTTTGTCGGCAAAATAAACAAAACACGGGCGGATTTCCATGGAAGGTCCAAAATAGGATCAACAACACCCGGTTAGATTTTGGGGCTTAGCCGCATGGTTTCTAGTACCACATGGTCACATTTCTCTGTGTGTGTGCTAGCTAGGGATGAGTACCGAATTCGGTACTTTCATAGGCTTCGGCCGAATCCCGTCGGTAATACCGGGTATCGATGCATGCAAAATCAAACTTTTTGATAGCTTTTTTGCGTGTGACGTCACATCCGGTTGCAGACTCAACAACTCCCTCTGAGTCATGTTGACATTTTTCAACACCCACCCCAAAAGTGAGAAGTGAGTCAAAGAAAAGACAAGCGCAAAACCAAAATGTTCAGGACAAACAAGGAATATGTAGTCCTTGCTGTTGGTTTGTCGGCAAAATAAACAAAACACGGGCGGATTTCCATGGAAGATCCAAAATAAGATCAACAACACCCGGTTAGATTTTGGGGCTGAGCCAGGTATCGAATCATGCAAAATCAAACTTTTTGATACCTTTGTTGCACGTGACGTCACATCCGGTTGCAGACTCAACAACTCCCTCTGAGTAATGTTTGACATTTTTCAACACCCACCCCAAAAGTGAGTCAAAGAAAAGACAAGCGCAAAACCAAAATTTTCAAGACAAACAAGGAATGTGTAGTCCTTGCTGTTGGTTTGTCGGCAAAATAAACAAAACATGGGCGGATTTTCATGGAAGGTCCAAAATAAGATCAACAACACCCGGTCAGACTTTGGGGCTGAGCCGCATCGTTTCTAGTACCATATGGTCACATTTCTCTGTGTGTGTGTGCTAGCTAGGGATTGCAGACTCCCCTCTGAGTAATGTTGACATTTTTCAACACCCACCAAGCAAGTATGCTTGGTAGAAAACACTCCCAAAGTAAAGTCAGGCTCACTTTTTAAAAATGCGCTAGCTTGATGCTAATTTGCATTAGCTCAATTTTGGATTTGTCGAAGTTTTTACAAAAAAATGTTTATGCCCTTTTTGGCCAAGGATGCCTTGTTTTTATGTGGCAAAAACACAAAACATGCAATATTTTCCTCACAAATATTTAAAAGTGGAATTTTTTTAATGTGAATTTGAGCCTTAAATAGGTCAATAATTCATAACATTGATTTTAATTCATTATTTTTTAGCAATGAGAGTATTAAAGAAACAGCCTGCATGGCAGCTTTGTGTTAATAAGAGTCAACATTGCAATTATTTTCTGGTTACATTTCACCTGCTTGCTCTTTTAGTACACTTTTTTTTTTTATTAGTATTTTTACAATGTGCCGCTAAAAAGTTAGCTGCGGGCCGCAAAGCCACACTTTGGATACCCCTGACCTGTGATATGTTGCCTAACTAGGAAGTAGCTATCTCCATGACGCTGAATGTGTGAAGTTGCGCCCCACAAAGTGTTTATACTGCAAGTATTGTGCTTATCGCACAGGCATTCACACAATAAAATACCGTAAACTAGCCCCTTCCCACAATGGAGTGTTCTTAACTTTTCCACGACAGATAATTATTAACCCTATATTAGTCATCTTACTTTCGATTTTCAATAATTCTATTCAACATTCTCACAGTTAACCTTGTCAAATGATACAAAACCATGTGATGCTCACAAATATTTTCAATTGAGACCAGGCTAATTAGAAAAATAAGTACTGACCAAATACACTACATAAGGAGGGAGTTATAAATAGGTGACGGAACATAAATGTCCATGTGCTAAAATAAATGAATGTGTTATTTAACTAAACAATCAACAAGAATAACATGCAAATAAATACAGCTTCACCACTTTAGTTGGAAGGGTTGAAATTGGGGGTTAAATCACCAAAAATGATTCCCGGGCGTGGCCACTGCTGCTCCTCACTGCTCTCCTCACCTCCCAGGGGGTGATCAAGGGTGATGGGTCAAATGCAGAGGATAATTTCCCCACACCGAGTGTGTGTGTGTGTGTAACAATCATTGGTACTTTAACTTTTTGGTCATCATTTTTGCACTTTATGACTTTAGCGCCAGACTTCATTACTGCCATATGTGGTGGAAAAGTGCATTACACCACTGAGCTCATACAGACCACAGCAAAGAAACCCTCTTCTAAAGTGACGTTTGTGTTGAGGTCCAGACTTCAGATCAAGACCGCACAACATTAAGTGTAAAAAAAAAGTCCCAGGCAGACAAAATAGGGTCAATTAGTTTATTTTACAGCATCACAATATGAATTATTTACAAAAGCCGGGTGGGATGGTAACAAAGGTTTTCTTAGGGGCGCCTTGTGCTTCTACGTTGTTGTTTTTTTTTAACTTGCAAACTATGTGGAAAAAAGGCGTTTATTGACGTGTTATATATTATCTATACAAGTAGTAAACATTACATGGCAATGAATCAACGTCCTGGCTAACGAGACAAAGTCATTTCACATTACGTCACAGAAGGATGGTAAATGTCGACACCTTTGGTGTGGTCAGATTAATACTGGAGGGGATGAAAGTCCACTGAATGATGGCCGGGCAGCAAACGAGTGCAGTCCACCCATTTCACGTGCAAAAACAAAAAAAAAAGTAGGCGGGTAAAACTCCCTCATAAATACAATATCAGTAAACGTTGTTGTTGTGTAACAGAGAGCACGACAACAGCTGCTATTGCTCACGACCCAAATGGACACTAAAAAGGTGTAGAGTAATTACTATGGAGGCAGTTTTTGTACCAAAGTCAAATAAATAAAGTATGAAATTGTCCATTCATTTGAAATCATTCTATTGAACCTCCTTATTTCATGAAAAAATGTGTGTATTCAATGACCGCTTTAAATGTTTAATGCCCTAAATCAGGGGCGCCCAAACTTTTTCTACTTTTTCCATCAAATCCAGCACAACATATATATATACACACACCATATTTTTCGGACTAGAAGTTGCAGTTTTTTTCATAGTTTGGCCGGGGGTGCGACTTATACTCAGGAGCGACTTATGTGTGAAATGA
>NC_084738.1:79918261-79940761 GCF_033978785.1 Entelurus aequoreus | reverse complement strand
CATTACGAAACTATTCCTATATTTGTACAGCAATTTTCTCGAACGATTGTGACTATATTCTGGTCAATCAATGACTGTTTTTGTAACATGCCAACAACATTCTGCAGTCTACACGTATCTCTTATGTGTGACTGCCATCTACTGGTCACACTTATCATTACAGCATGTACCAAATAAAATTGCCTCGAGGTCGGTAAGCTCAACCAGAATTATTCTGCACATTAGGCACACCGGGTTATAAGGCGCACTGTCTAGTTTTGAGAAAATTAAAGTATTTTAAGTGCGCCTTATAGTCCAGAAAATACGGTCACCATTTATTTCTGTAATTTTACAACTTTTATATGGTAACATTACCAATTAACTATTTCCCTGTCACCTTTTGACTTTGCTCTCGTAACGTTACGCAATTTTCTTGCAACAAATGTATCGTAGAAACCAAATTTTTGTAATTGTACGTTACGACTTTATTCTAGTCATATAGCACATATTTTCAGGTTATATTACAAATTATTTTGTGTAGTTGTACAACTATTTTGTTTTGCATTACGATTTTATTTCCGTAACATCACGAGTATTCATCGTGTCATTACGAAACTATTCCTATATTTGTACAGCAATTTTCTCGAACGATTGTGACTATATTCTGGTCAATCAATGACTGTTTTTGTAACATGCCAACAACATTCTGCAGTCTACACGTATCTCTTATGTGTGACTGCCATCTACTGGTCACACTTATCATTACAGCATGTACCAAATAAAATTGCCTCGAGGTCGGTAAGCTCAACCAGAATTATTCTGCACATTAGGCACGCCGGGTTATAAGGCGCACTGTCTAGTTTTGAGAAAATGAAAGTATTTTAAGTGCGCCTTATAGTCCAGAAAATGCGGTAATCATTCATTTCTGTAATTATACAACTTTTATATGGTAACATTACCAATTAACTATTTCCCTGTCGCCTTTTGACTTTGCTCTCGTAACGTTACGCAATTTTCTGGCAACAAATGTATCGTAGAAAGCAAATTTTTGTAATTGTACGTTACGACTTTATTCTAGTCATATAGCACATATTTTCAGGTTATATTTGAAATTATTTTGTGTAATTGTACAAGTATTTTGTTTTGCATTACGATTTTATTTCCGTAACATCACGAGTATTCATCGTGTCATTACGAAACTATTCCTATATTTGTACAGCAATTTTCTCGAACGATTGTGACTATATTCTGGTCAATCAATGACTGTTTTTGTAACATGCCAACAACATTCTGCAGTCTACACGTATCTCTTATGTGTGACTGTCATCTACTGGTCACACTTATCATTACAGCATGTACCAAATTAAATTGACTCGAGGTCGGTAAGCTCAACAAGAATTATTCTGCACATTAGGCACACCGGGTTATAAGGCGCACTGTGTAGTTTTGAGAAAATTTAAGTATTTTAAGTGCACCTTATAGTCCAGAAAATACGGTAACCATTTATTTCTGTAATTTTACAACTTTTATATGGTAACATTACCAATTAACTATTTCCCTGTCGCCTTTTGACTTTGCTCTCGTAACGTTACGCAATTTTCTGGCAACAAATGTATCGTAGAAAGCAAATTTTTGTAATTGTACGTTACGACTTTATTCTAGTCATATAGCACATATTTTCAGGTTATATTTGAAATTATTTTGTGTAGTTGTACAACTATTTTGTTTTGCATTACGATTTTATTTCCGTAACATCACGAGTATTCATCGTGTCATTACGAAACTATTCCAATATTTGTACAGCAATTTTCTCAAACGATTCTCTTATGTGTGACTGCCATCTACTGGTCACACTTATCATTACAGCATGTACCAAATTAAATTGCCTCGAGGTCGGTAAGCACAACCAGAACTATTCCGTACATTAGGCACACCGGGTTGTAAGGCGCACTGTCGAGTTTTGAGAAAATGAAAGTATTTTAAGTGCGCCTTATAGTCCAGAAAATACGGTAATAATTCATTTCTGTAATTTTACAACTTTTATATGGTAACATTACCAATTAACTATTTCCCTGTCGCCTTTTGACTTTGCTCTCGTAACGTTACGCAATTTTCTGGCAACAAATGTATTGTAGAAAGCAAATTTTTGTAATTGTACGTTACGACTTTATTCTAGTCATATAGCACATATTTTCAGGTTATATTTGAAATTATTTTGTGTAGTTGTACAACTATTTTGTTTTGCATTACGATTTTATTTCCGTAACATCACGAGTATTCATCGTGTCATTACGAAACTATTCCTATATTTGTACAGCAATTTTCTCGAACGATTGTGACTATATTCTGGTCAATGAATGACTGTTTTTGTAACATGCCAACAACATTCTGCAGTCTACACGTATCTCTTATGTGTGACTGCCATCTACTGGTCATACTTATCGTTTCACTACGTACCAAATAAAATAGCTTTGAGGTTGGTAAGCACAACCAGAACTATTCCGCACATTAGGCGCACTGTTTTTTACAGTTTGTCCCTCATAATGTGTACAAAATAATAGGTGTATAAATGACACAATATGTTACCGCATACGTCAGCAGACTAATTAGGAGTCTTTGTTTGTTTACTTACTACTAAAAGACAAGTTGTCTATTTTATTTAAGGACTAAATTACAATAATAAACATATGTTTCATGTACACTAACATTTTTTGTTCAAATAAAGACAATGACGACATTTTTTGTGGTCCCCTTTATTTAGAAAAGTATCTAAATACATTTTGGTACTGGTACCAAACTATTGGTATCGGGACAACCCTACGTTGGACATATTAGTTGTTTGACAAAAAATGTACTTATATTTGTCACCATCTACTAATTTTTAATGGTAAAGCCCCCTGAATGAATATAAGACGACCTGTTATTTGGAGACTGTTCCGGAAAAAAAACAACATTTTATATTTGGGTCAAGTACATTTTAAGGGCTGATCCGATATGATATTGGACATTGTTTACTTGTGTAAAGCTAGTTAGCATCTAAATGTCCTCCAATAAACACACCATTTCTTCCATTTTCCTAAAGTCATTTACCAAAGGTAAACATGCTCGGCTATGAGGAGCTGGCAGCTACACAACAGCTAAGCACACAAGCTAGACATGGGTAATAATTAATTGGAATGATGTTGCAGCACATTTGTCAATGTGAATGATATGTACGTATTACTTACACATACAAAGTAACAAATATCCAGTAACAAATGTGTCCGCGTCGTTCAACTTAGTCCATCACGAGCTTCACTTCAAGAATTATTGTGACCAGTACAGTATGTGTTGCCAGAAAACAATTACCACTTCAACTTAAAGACAGCATAAGTCCATACCAGATGGTTAATAATAAATATGTTAGTGTTTTTCATAGTTTGACTCATTTCACTTGATCAAACCTTCCCTAACATTCCCAGTGTTTCCCACACATTCATTTATTTGTGGCGGCCCGCCACGAAATAATTACGTCCGCCACAAATAGATTATTTAAATTTTTTTTGGTCCTGTCCAGCTTCTCAGGCAAATCATATAGTTGATGTAGATGCCCGTATAGGCTGTTCAGATTTACTTTACAAAAGAGAAGTGTAGGATACTTCTCTTGTTGCCTTATTTGTATTTGACCACTACTGTTTTCTGTTTATTTGTTACTGACTGTGGCAGGACACCTCTGCATCTGTTTCACTTTATGTTGCTGGTAAATAATATGGTTGTAGTAGTAGGCTAAAGTTAAATTATTTAGTATGCACTAATTAAAGGGGCAGAGCTTTAAGAGACTTTTTAGCTTTTATATTTTATAAGATATATTTTTTGTAAGAACCACAATTAATAAATATATTTCAGTGAATAACTTATTGTTCAAATCTGTATATAAATATGTACATAAAGTGTTGTAATTATATTGTAAAATGGATGGATGGATGGATGGATGGACATTTAAAACAAAACTGTTATTATTAATTAGTAAGTATACATTTTTTGAGCGTTTTTAGAGAAAATCATAACATTGTAGTAAATTATGCAAATTACTCGATTTTGTCATGGTGACCACGCCCGTAGCCACGCCCCCACCGCCACAGGTATCTTGGCAGTTTATGGGAAACACTGATTCCACACAACATAAAGTATGTTCTATGATTGGTGTCGGCCCACTTTTCAAGCTCCTATATCGGTATCGCATGGAAAGTTGTATCGGGCCACCGCTAATGTTGGACACACAAGAACATTGGTCGCTTCGTCTTGTACCGGACAAAAATGCCAAACTCCTACCTTGAGTGTTGAGATAGTAATGTTTCCACAGCGGTCTCAGCTTGTGCTTCCCCCCCACGTCCCAGATGGTGAACTTCAAGTTCTTGTACTCCACAGTTTCCACGTTGAAACCTTGGCAAACACACAGTTTCATGTAATGAGGAGCAAGGCTGGGCAACATGGCTGAAAACTGTATCACGATATAAGTGTTTGATATCAACCGACGGCGATGATTATTGATCGTTTCTATGACTGATGGAATATAGGAAGCAAGAGGAAAGTATATAAAATGTAAACATTTTTATTTTAACCTCTTAAGGCCCAAGCTGTTTGTTTACATGCTTTTTTTTTATTTCTCTTTGCTATTTGGGCTTATTGAACCCTAATTAGAATAAAAATTAAGAATCATCTTTTTATATGATGTACTTAGTCCATATGTACACAAACGTGTTCTTCAATCATTGGTACTTTAACTTCATGTTTAGTGACATGCTAATTCTTATTTTTACACTTTTTTTTTTTTTTTTTTTTACAAATTCCGCTATATGTTATACTCTTCTGACACCACCAGATGGCAGTAAAAGTGTCCACATAAGACCCCAATTCAGTAGTGTACACAATTTTGGAAATAAGAGCTAAAATGTGCTGTCCACACATGTGGCCACTAAGCCTTTAGAGTTAAATGTAACCTGGATTTAAATTAAGGCTGCAACTAACGATTAATTTGATAATCGATTAATCTGTCGATTATTACTTTGATTAATCGATTAATAATCGGGTAAAAGAGACGAACTACATTTCTATCCTAGCCAGTATTTTATTGAAAAAAAACAGCATACTAGCACCATACTTATTTTGATTATTGTTTCTCAGCTGTTTGTACATGTTGCAGTTTATAAATAAAGGTTTATTAAAAAAATAAATAAAAAAAACCTCTGCGCATGCACATAGCATAGATCCAACGAATCGATGACTAAATTAATCGGCAACTATTTTAATAATCGATTTTAATCTATTAGTTGTTGCAGCCCTAAATTAAATAGGTGTATTTTAGAATTTTGTATGGTGTTTGGAAATTTTTTAAATCATATTTACAATGTTCAGTGAGCAGGTTGTGTAATGTGTGTTGACTTTTATGTTAGTTGCATTTTTTTTTTTTTTTTTTTTTTTGCACCATGACCAGGGAAGGTTGTTTGGATTGTGACATACAAGTAAATGCTGTGCTATTCTTTGAAAGTACTTAAAAAAGGATGTGATTTATTCACATTGTCCACAAGATGGCAGCGAATATGTAGCATTCAGAGACCGCCTGGTATTTGTGGCCTAGTGGTTAGCGTGTCCGCCCTGAGATGGGTAGGTTGTGAGTTCAAACCCCGGGCCGAGTCATACCAAAGACTATAAAAATGGGAGCCGTTACCTCCCTGCTTGGCACTCAGCATCAAGGGTTGGAATTGGGGGTTAAATCACCAAAAATGATTACCGGGCACGGCTACTGCTGCTGCTCACTGCTCCCCTCACCTCCCAGGGGGTGATCAAGGGTGATGGGTCAAATGCAGAGAATAATTTCGCCACACCTCGTGTGTGTGTGTGACTATCATTGGTACTTTAACTTTAAGATGAATGTGAGAGCGCAGTGCGACGCCTTGCTGAACCGATGACATCTGGCGGGCCGCATTTTGGCCACCCTGATCTGTACACGGCATATTGGTATGGCCCTAGTGAGTAACAACAAAAGAAGCGTACCGATGGTTGGAATGGGCTGCATGAACTCGTCCTGTTTCAGCTTGAAGAGGATGGTGGTTTTCCCGGCGCCGTCCAGGCCGAGCGTCACCACGCGGATCTCCATCTTGGGCCCGATGTGGACCCGGTTATCCTGCAAACACGACCCTGATTAAGGACCGGGTGGCCCCCCCCGGGGTGTGCGGAGTCTACCTTGGTGAAGGTGACGGGGATGCCGGCGTCCAGCTGGATGTGGTCTGCCAGCTCGGTGAACTGATGCTGCTGCTTCTGCAGCGTCTCCAGGAGACAGTTGATCTCCTGCTTGGCCAGCACCACCCGGCAGTCGTCCTGAGACGGGCGGGACGCCGCGTTAAAGCGCCGCCTTTCCGTTTGGCGGACACGGGCGCTGATCTCACCTGCTGTAGCGTCTTCTCGCAGTGCAGGCAGGCGGTGGACACCTGGGACAGCAGGATGGTCATGTCCTCCTGCTGCTGCCTCAGCCACATCAGCCTCTCTCGCACGTGGGCGTCCACCACGCTCAGCGCCATCTCCTCCTGCCGGCACAGCGTCTCGTGGAGGTCGGCGAAGTAGGCGCGCACGCAGGAGCGAGCGCTCTCTGCTGTGCCGGGAACCTAAGCGGGGTCAGTAAGAACAGCAGGCTTCACTACACATCTTAATATTAGTTCAAATGTGTTTAAATCTGTTTGATCGTTCTTCTTCAAATTGTTGTATGTGATATATGACATCTATTACGTTGTTGTATGTGACACATGACATCTATTAAATTGTTGTATGTGATATATGACATCTATTACATTGTTGTATGTGATATATGACATCTATTACATTGTTGTATGTGATATATGACATCTATTACATTGTTGTATGTGATATATGACATCTATTACATTGTTGTATGTGATATATGACATATTACGTTGTATCTGATTAATGACATCTATTACGTTGTTGTATGTGATATATGACATCTATTAAATTGTTGTATGTGATATATGACATCTATTACATTGTTGTATGTGATATATGACATCTATTACATTGTTGTATGTGATATATGACATCTATTACATTGTTGTATGTGATATATGACATGTATTACGTTGTTGTATGTGATATATGACACATATTACGTTGTTGTATGTGATATATGACATCTATTAAATTGTTGTATGTGATATATGACACATATTACATTGTTGTATGTGATATATGACATCTATTACATTGTTTTATGTGATATATGACATGTATTACATTGTTGTATGTAATATATGACATGTATTACGTTGTTGTATGTGATATATGACATGTATTACGTTGTTGTATGTGATATATGACATGTATTACGTTGTTGTATGTGATATATGACATCTATTACGTTGTTGTATGTGATATGACATCTATTACATTGTTGTATGTGATATGACATATATTACATTGTTGTATGTGATATATGACATCTATTACATTGTTGTATGTGATATGACATCTATTACATTGTTGTATGTGATATATGACAACTATTACGTTGTTGTATGTGATATATGACAACTATTACGTTGTTGTATGTGATATATGACATCTATTACATTGTTGTATGTGATATATGACATCTTGTATGTGATATATGACATCTATTACGTTGTTGTATGTGATATGACATCTATTACATTGTTGTATGTGATATATGACATCTATTACATTGTTGTATGTGATATATGGTATCTATTACATTGTTGTATGTGATATATGACACCTATTACATTGTTGTATGTGATATATGACATCTATTACATTGTTGTTTGTGATACATGACATCTATTACATTGTTGTATGTGATATATGACATCTATTACATTGTTGTATGTGATATATGACATCTATTACATTGTTGTATGTGATATATGACACATATTACATTGTTGTATGTGATATATGACATCTATTACATTGTTGTATGTGATATATGACACATATTACATTGTTGTATGTGATATATGACATCTATTACATTGTTGTATGTGATATATGACATCTATTACATTGTTGTATGTGATATATGACACATATTACGTTGTTGTATGTGATATGACATCTATTACATTGTTGTATGTGATATATGACATCTATTACGTTGTTGTATGTGATAAATGACATCTATTACATTTTTGTATGTGATATATGACATCTATTACGTTGTTGTATGTGATAAATGACATCTATTACATTGTTGTATGTGATATATGACACATTACGTTGTTGTATGTGATATATGACACATATTACGTTGTTGTATGCGATATATGACATATATTACATTGTTGTATGTGATATATGACATCTATTACATTGTTGTATGTGATATATGACATCTATTACGTTGTTGTATGTGATAAATTACATCTATTACATTGTTGTATGTGATATATGACACATATTACATTGTTGTATGTGATATATGACACATATTACGTTGTTGTATGTGATATATGACATCTATTACGTTGTTGTATGTGATATATGACATCTATTACATTGTTGTATGTGATATATGACATGTATTACATTGTTGTATGTGACATATGACATGTATTACATTGTTGTATGTGATATATGACACCTATTACATTGTTGTATGTGATATATGACACATTACGTTGTTGTATGTGATATATGACACATATTACGTTGTTGTATGCGATATATGACATATATTACATTGTTGTATGTGATATATGACATCTATTACATTGTTGTATGTGATATATGACATCTATTACATTGTTGTATGTGATATATGACATCTATTACGTTGTTGTATGTGATATATGACATCTATTACATTGTTGTATGTGATATATGACTATTACATTGTTGTATGTGATACATGACATCTATTACATTGTTGTATGTGATACGTGACATCTATTACGTTGTTGTATGTGATATGTGACATCTATTACGTTGTTGTATGTGATATATGACATCTATTACCTTGTTGTATGTGATATATGACATCTATTACATTGTTGTATGTGATATATGACTATTAAATTTTTGTATGTGATATATGACATCTATTACATTGTTGTGTGTGATATATGACTATTACATTGTTGTATGTGATATATGACATCTATTACGTTGTTGTATGTGATATATGACATCTATTACATTGTTGTATGTGATATATGACATCTATTACATTGTTGTATGTGATATATGACATCTATTACATTGTTGTATGTGATATATGACATCTATTACGTTGTTGTATGTGATATATGACATCTATTACGTTGTTGTATGTGATATATGACATCTATTACATTGTTGTATGTGATATATGACATCTATTACGTTGTTGTATGTGATATATGACATCTATTACATTGTTGTATGTGATATATGACATCTATTACGTTGTTGTATGTGATATATGACATCTATTACGTTGTT
This sequence comes from Entelurus aequoreus, assembly GCF_033978785.1. NCBI lineage: Eukaryota > Metazoa > Chordata > Actinopteri > Syngnathiformes > Syngnathidae > Entelurus > Entelurus aequoreus. The sequence goes on along the minus strand of NC_084738.1, from coordinate 79,931,293 downwards.
GTATGTGATATATGACATCTATTACATTGTTGTATGTGATATATGACATCTATTACATTGTTGTATGTGATATATGACATCTAATACGTTGTTGTATGTGATATATGACATATATTACATTGTTGTATGTGATATATATGGGACGGCGTGGCGAAGTTGGTAGAGTGGCTGTGTGTAAAATGTGGATAAGTACACAACAGCACAGTGAACAGTGTCTCCCTCTAGTGGGCACGTTGGTAACTACATCCTCACGTGTTCAGTGTGTGCCATGCCCACGCCGTCTTCTATAATCTGCTCGCCGCCTTCTATTTGCTGCACGATGCCCAGCAGCTTCCTGGAGTACTCGGACACTTCCTCCGTGAAGGTGCGGATGCAGTGCGCCATGTCCAAGATGGACGCCCGGATCTGATTGGCCTCCGTCTCCAGGACGGCGTGCTGCGAGAAGAAGGACGGGTGAGACGCCTGCAGAGCGATGACGTCATTTATGGTGATGACCTTGTGACCCTGGTGCTTGCCGTACTCCTTGCACACGCAGCACATGAGCGGCCCCGGCTGGCACGCCTCCTCCAGGCACACAAACTCGATGGCGTGGACCTGGTGCTGCGGGCACAGCGTCTTCTCGTGCGGCTTGTCGGCCAGCGGCACGCGGCGGTGCTTGGCCAGCGTGCGCGTGGAGTGGGTGAGCTGCGAGCACTCGGCACACAGGTGGGTGGCGCACACCGTGCAGTACATGGTGGCCGTGTGGCCCTCGTCCTCGTCGCAGCGGATCACGCACTGCGGCGAGAAGGGGGGGAGGGGGTTGACACCTGCTTGTCGGACAGGAAGTGAGGCTTTTCTCACCTCTCCCATCCCTGTCAGGGCGTCCTCCGCCGCGCCCGACTGGTTGCTGGCGCCGTTCTGCAGCCGCTCCAGAAGTTCCAGCAGGGCAAAGTTCTTCTTTAGACCCCAGACTCCAGAGTCCCCTGGACACACAGACTAGGTGAGTCCCCTTTTAGTCATGTCATCTTTGGACTACGAGCACCAGCAGGCTTCGCTGCACGTCTTAAAGTGAAGCTCGGCCAACTATCTGTCAGTCAGGGAGCTGAAAGTTCGAGCGTAAAATAATAAATAAATGTGGGCTTCGCTACATGTCTTAAATGTAAAGTTTAGTCATCTACAGATGTGGCTGCTGAAAGTTTGATCGTAAAAAAAAAAAGAAAGGCTTCACTACACTTTAAGAGAGAAGGCTTTGCTACACGTCTTGAATCAAAGCTCGGCAAACTGTCAGCTACAGGTGAGGTAGCTAAAAGTCTGATTGCAAGAAAAACTAAAAGTAAAGTTCAGCCAACTATCTGTCAGTCTGGGAGCTGAAAGTTTGAGCGAGAAAATAAATACAGGCTTCGCTACATGTCTTAAAGCAAAGTTTAGTCAGCTAAAGACTTGGGAGCTGAAAGTTTGAGCGTAAAAAAAACAAGAGGCAGGCTTCGCTACGCGTCTTAAAGTAAAGTTCAGCCAACCATTTGTCAGTCAGGGAGCTGAAAGTTTGAGACAAAAAATAAATAAATAAATGCAGGCTTCGCTACACGTCTTAAAGTAAAGTTCAGCCAAATATCTGTCAGTTATGGAGCTGAAAGTTTGAGCGCAAAACAAAATAAGTGCAGGCTTCGCTACACGTCTTAAAGTAAAGTTTAGTCATCTACAGACGTGGGAGCTGAAAGTTCGACCATAAAAAAAAAATTAAAAAATGCAGGCTTCGCTACGCGTCTTAAAGTAAAGTTCAGCCAACCATTTGTCAGTCAGGGAGCTGAAAGTTTGAGACAAAAAATAAATACATAAATGCAGGCTTCGCTACACGTCTTAAAGTAAAGTTCAGCCAAATATCTGTCAGTTATGGAGCTGAAAGTTTGAGCGCAAAACAAAATAAGTGCAGGCTTCGCTACACGTCTTAAAGTAAAGTTTAGTCATCTACAGACGTGGGAGCTGAAAGTTCGACCATAAAAAAAATAAAAAATATGCAGGCTTCGCTACGCGTCTTAAAGTAAAGTTCAGCCAACCATTTGTCAGTCAGGGACATGAAAGTTGGAGCGTAAAAAATTAATAAATGCAGGCTTCGCTACATGTCTTAAATGTAAAGTTTAGTCATCTACAAATGTGGCTGCTGAAAGTTTGATCATTAAAAAAAAAGAAAGGCTTCACTACACTTCTTTAAGAAAGAAGGCTTCGCTACACGTCTTGAATCAAAGCTCGGCAAACTGTCAGCTACAGACGAGGGAGCTAAAAGTCTGATTGCAAGAAAAACTATAAGGCAGGCTTTGCTACATGTCTTAAAGTTTAGTCATCTACAGACATGGGAGCTGAAAGTTCGACTGTAAAAAAAAAAGGAAAAAAAGGCAGGCTTCGCTACGTGTCTTAAAGTAAAGTTCAGCCAACTATCTGTCAGTCAGGGAGCCGAAAGTTTGAGCGTAAAAAATAAATAAATAAATGCAGGCTTCGCTACATGTCTTGAAGTAAAGTTTACTCCTCTACAGACGTGGGTGCTGAAAGTTCGACCGTAAAAAAAAAGAGGAAAGAGCCAGGCTTCACTACAGGTCTTAAAGTAAAGTTCAGCCAAATATCTGTCAGTCAGGGAGCTGAAAGTTGGAGCGTAAATTTTTTTATAAATGCAGGCTTCGCTACATGTCTTAAAGTAAAGTTTAGTCAGCTCCAGATGTGGCTGCTGAAAGTTTGATCGTTAAAGAAAAAGAAAGGCTTCACTACACTTCTTTAAGAAAGAAGGCTTCGCTACACGTCTTGAATCGAAGCTCGGCAAACTGTCAGCTACAGGCGAGGGGGCTAAAAGTCTGATTGCAAGAAAAGCTAAAAGGCAGGCTTCGCTACACGTCTTAAAGTAAAGTTCAGCCAACTATCTGTCAGTCAGGGAGCTGAAAGTTTGAGTGTAAAACAAAATTAGTGCAGGCTTCGCTACATGTCTTAAAGTAAAGTTCAGCCAAATATCTGTCAGTCAGGGAGCTGAAAGTTTGAGCCAAAAAATTAATAAATAAATGCAGGCTTCGCTACATGTCTTAAAGTAAAGTTTAGTCAGCTACAGATGTGGCTGCTGAAAGTTTGATCGTTAAAAAAAAGAAAGGCTTCACTACACTTTAATAAAGAAGGCTTCGCTACACGTCTTCAATCGAAGCTTGGCAAACTGTCAGCTACAGGCAAGGGAGCTAAAAGTCTGATTGCAAGAAAAGCTAAAAGGCAGGCTTCACTACACGTCTTAAAGTAAAGTTCAGCCAACTATCTGTCAGTCAGGGAGCTGAAAGTTTGTGCGTAAAAAATAAATAAATAAATGCAGGCTTCGCTACATGTCTTAAAGTAAAGTTTACTCCTCTACAGACGTGGGAGCTGAAAATTCGACCGTAAAAAAAAGGAAAGAGCCGGGCTTCGCTACGCGTCTTAAAGTAAAGTCCAGCCAACTATCTGTCGGTCAGCTACAGACGTGGGAGCTAAAAGTCTGATTGCAAGAAAAGCTAAAAGGCAGGTTTCGCTACGTGTCTTAAAGTAAAGTTCAGCCAACTATCTGTCAGTCATGGAGCTGAAAGTTTGAGCGTAAAAAATAAATAAATAAATAAATGCAGGCTTCGCTACATGTCTTAAAGTAAAGTTTACTCCTTTACAGACGTGGGTGCTGAAAGTTCGATCGTAAAAAAAAAGAGGAAAGAGCCAGGCTTCGCTACGCGTCTTAAAGTAAAGTTCAGCCAAATATCTGTCAGTCAGGGAGGTGAAAGTTTGAGCCAAAAAATAAATAAATAAATGCAGGCTTCGCTACATGTCTTAAAGTAAAGTTTAGTCATCTACAGACGTCGGAGCTGAAAGTTCGACTGTAAAAAAAAAAGAAGAGAGGCAGGTTTCTCTACACGCCTTAAAGTAAAGTTCAGCCAAATATCTGTCAGTCAGGGAGCTGAAAGTTGGAGCGTAATTTTTTTTTTAAATAAATGCAGGCTTTGCTACATGTCTTAAAGTAAAGTTTAGTCATCTACAAATGTGGCTGCTGAAAGTTTGATCGTTAAAGAAAAAGAAAGGCTTCACTGCACTTCTTTAAGAAAGAAGGCTTCGCTACACGTCTTGAATCGAAGCTTGGCAAACTGTCAGCTACAGGCGAGGGAGCTAAAAGTCTGATTGCAAGAAAAGCTAAGAGGCAGTCTTCACTACACGTCTTAAAGTAAAGTTCAGCCAACTATCTGTCAGTCAGGGAGCTGAAAGTTTGAGCGTAAAAAATAAATAAATAAATGCAGGCTTCGCTACATGTCTTAAAGTAAAGTTTACTCCTCTACAGACGTGAGAGCTGAAAATTCGACCGTAAAAAAAAAGGAAAGAGCCAGGCTTCGCTACGCGTCTTAAAGTAAAGTTCAGCCAACTATCTGTCGGTCAGCTACAGGCGTGGGCGCTAAAAGTCTGATTGCAAGAAAAGCTAAAAGGCAGGCTTCGCTACATGTCTTAAAGTAAAGTTCAGCCAACTATCTGTCAGTCAGGGAGCTGAAAGTTTGAGCGCAACAAATAAATAAATAAATGCAGGCTTTGCTACATGTCTTAAAGTAAGGTTTACTCCTCTACAGACGTGGGAGCTGAAAATTTGACCGTAAAAAAAAAGGAAAGAGCCAGGCTTTGCTACGCGTCTTAAAGTAAAGTTCAGCCAACTATGTGTTGGTCAGCTACAGGCGTGGGCGCTAAAAGTCTGATTGCAAGAAAAACTAAAAGGCAGGCTTCGCTACACGTCTTAAAGTAAAGTTCAGCCAACTATCTTGTCAGTCAGGGAGCTGAAAGTTTGAGCGCAAAAAAAAAATTAATGCAGGCTTCGCTACACGTCTTAAAGTAAAGTTCAGCCAACTATCTGTCGTAAGGGAGCTGAAAGTTTGAGCGTAAAAGAAAATTAGTGCAGGCTTCGCTACACGTCTTAAAGTAAAGTTCAGCCAAATATCTGTCAGTCAGGGAGCTGAAAGTTAGGGCCAAAAAATACTTAAATAAATGCAGGCTTCGCTACATGTCTTAAAGTATAGTTTACTTCTCTACAGATGTGGGAGTTGAAAGTTCGACCGTAAAAAAACCCAACAGAGGCAGGCTTCGCTAAGCGTCTTAAAGTAAAGTTCAGCTAACCATCTGTCAGTCAGGGAGCTGAAAGTTGGAGCGTAAAAAATCAAATAAATGCAGGCTTCGCTACATGTCTTAAAGTAAAGTTTAGCCAGCTACAGATGTGGCTGCTAAAAGTTTGATCGTTAAAAAAAAAAAGAAAGGCTTCACTACACTTCTTTAAACTAGCTAACAATTAACGCTTTAGTTGCCAGCCAACGATTAGCAAGATAGTTTAAAATAAAAACATGACTTATATTAGTGTTCATGTTGTCATTTAGGCTAGCTACCGATTAACGCTCTAGTTGCTGGCTATCGATTAGCATGTTAGTTTAAAATAAGATGAATAGTTATTGTGTTCATGTTGGCATTTAAGATAGCTAACAATTAACGTTCTCGTTGCCATCTATCGATTAGCACGTTAGTTTAAAATAAGTGAAATGAATTATATTTATAATAAATAAAAACGTTAATGATATTATTGTGTTCATGTTGGCATTCAAACTAGCTAGCGATTACCGCTCTAGTAGCCCGCGAGCAATTTTTTTCGCTTCATTTGCCAGCTAACGATTAGCACGGTAGTTTAAAATAAAAACGTTAATGATATTATTGTGTTCATGTTGGCATTTAAGCAAGCTAGCGATTACCGCTCTCGTAGCCAGCCAACGATTAGCATGATAGTTTAAAATAAAAACATGAATTATATTATTGTGTTCATGTTGGCATTTAAACTAACTAGCGATTACCGCTCTCGTAGCCAGCCAACGATTAGCACGATAGTTTAAAATAAAAACATGAATGATATTATTGTGTTCATGTTGGCATTTAAACTAGCCAGCGATTAGCGCTCTCGTAGCCAGCCAACGATTAGCACGATAGTTTAAAATAAAAACATGAATGATATTATTGTGTTCATGTTGGCATTTAAACTAGCTGGCGATTAACGCTCTAGTTGCCAGCCAACGATTAGCATGATAGTTTAAAATAAAAACATGAATGATATTATTGTGTTCATGTTGGCATTTAAGCTAGCTAGCGATTAACGCTCTAGTTGCCAGCCAACGATTAGCAAGATAGTTTAAAATAAAAACATGACTTATATTAGTGTTCATGTTGGCATTTAGGCTAGCTACCGATTAACGCTCTAGTTGCTAGCTATCGATTAGCATGTTAGTTTAAAAATAAGATGAATAGTTATTGTGTTCATGTTGGCATTTAAGATAGCTAACAATTAACGTTCTCGTTGCCATCTATCGATTAGCACGTTAGTTTAAAATAAGTGAAATGAATTATATTAATAATACATAAAAACGTTAATTATATTATTGTGTTCATGTTGGCATTCAAACTAGCTAGCGATTACCGCTCGAGTAGCCCGCGAGCAATTTTTTTCGCTCCATTTGCCAGCTAACGATTAGCACGGTAGTTTAAAATAAAAATGTTAATGATATTGTGTTCATGTTGGCATTTAAGCTAGCTAGCGATTACCGCTCTCGTAGCCAGCCAACGATTAGCATGATAGTTTAAAATAAAAACATGAATTATATTATTGTGTTCATGTTGGCAAACTAGCTAGCAATTACTGCTCTCGTAGCCAGCCAACGATTAGCACGATAGTTTAAAATAAAAACATGAATGATATTATTGTGTTCATGTTGGCATTTAAACTAGCTGGCGATTAACGCTCTAGTTGCCAGCCAACGATTAGCATGATAGTTTAAAATAAAAACATGAATGATATTATTGTGTTCATGTTGGCATTTAAGCTAGCTAGCGATTAACGCTCTAGTTGCCAGCCAACGATTAGCAAGATAGTTTAAAATAAAAACATGACTTATATTAGTGTTCATGTTGGCATTTAGGCTAGCTACCGATTAACGCTCTAGTTGCTAGCTATCGATTAGCATGTTAGTTTAAAAATAAGATGAATAGTTATTGTGTTCATGTTGGCATTTAAGATAGCTAACAATTAACGTTCTCGTTGCCATCTATCGATTAGCACGTTAGTTTAAAATAAGTGAAATGAATTATATTTATAATACATAAAAACGTTAATTATATTATTGTGTTCATGTTGGCATTCAAACTAGCTAGCGATTACCGCTCGAGTAGCCCGCGAGCAATTTTTTCCGCTCCATTTGACAGCTAACGATTAGCACGGTAGTTTAAAATAAAAACGTTAATGATATTATTGTGTTCATGTTGGCATTTAAGCTAGCTAGCGATTACCGCTCTCGAAGCCAGCCAACGATTAGCATGATAGTTTAAAATAAAAACATGAATTATATTGTTGTGTTCATGTTGGCATTTAAACTAGCTAGCGATTACCGCTCTCGTAGCCAGCCAACGATTAGCACGATAGTTTAAAATAAAAACATGAATGATATTATTGTGTTCATGTTGGCATTTAAACTAGCTGGCGATTAACGCTCTAGTTGCCAGCCAACGATTAGCATGATAGTTTAAAATAAAAACATGAATGATATTATTGTGTTCATGTTGGCATTTAGGCTAGCTACCGATTAACGCTCTAGTTGCTAGCTATCGATTAGCATGTTAGTTTAAAAATAAGATGAATAGTTATTGTGTTCATGTTGGCATTTAAGATAGCTAACAATTAACGTTCTCGTTGCCATCTATCGATTAGCACGTTAGTTTAAAATAAGTTAAATGAATTATATTTATAATACATAAAAACGTTAATTATATTATTGTGTTCATGTTGGCATTCAAACTAGCTAGCGATTACCGCTCTAGTAGCCCGCGAGCACTTTTTTTCGCTTCATTTGCCAGCTAACGATTAGCACGGTAGTTTAAAATAAAAACGTTAATGATATTATTGTGTTCATGTTGGCATTTAAGTAAGCTAGCGATTACCGCTCTCGTAGCTAGTTGCCAGCCAACGATTAGCATGATAGTTTAAAATAAAAACATGAATGATATTATTGTGTTCATGTTGGCATTTAAACTAGCTGGCGATTACCGCTCTCGTAGCCAGCCAACGATTAGCACGATAGTTTAAAATAAAAACATGAATGACAGCCCTTTGAGACACTTGTGATTTAGGGCTATATAAATAAACATTGATTGATTGATTGATATTATTGTGTTCATGTTGGCATTTAAACTAGCTGGCGATTAACGCTTTAGTTGCCAGCCAACGATTAGCATGATAGTTTAAAATAAAAACATGAATGATATTATTGTGTTCATGTTGGCATTTAGGCTAGCTACAGATTAACGCTCTAGTTGCTAGCTATCGATTAGCATGTTAGTTTAAAAATAAGATGAATAGTTATTGTGTTCATGTTGGCATTTAAGATAGCTAACAATTAACGTTCTCGTTGCCATCTATCGATTAGCACGTTAGTTTAAAATAAGTGAAATGAATTATATTAATAATACATAAAAACGTTAATTATATTATTGTGTTCATGTTGGCATTCAAACTAGCTAGCGATTACCGCTCGAGTAGCCCGCGAGCAATTTTTTTCGCTCCATTTGCCAGCTAACGATTAGCACGGTAGTTTAAAATAAAAACGTTAATGATATTATTGTGTTCATGTTGGCATTTAAGCTAGCTAGCGATTACCGCTCTCGTAGCCAGCCAACGATTAGCATGATAGTTTAAAATAAAAACATGAATTATATTATTGTGTTCATGTTGGCATTTAAACTAACTAGCGATTACCGCTCTCGTAGCCAGCCAACGATTAGCACGATAGTTTAAAATAAAAACATGAATGATATTATTGTGTTCATGTTGGCATTTAAACTAGCTGGCGATTAACGCTCTAGTTGCCAGCCAACGATTAGCATGATAGTTTAAAATAAAAACATGAATGATATTATTGTGTTCATGTTGGCATTTAGGCTAGCTACAGATTAACGCTCTAGTTGCTAGCTATCGATTAGCATGTTAGTTTAAAAATAAGATGAATAGTTATTGTGTTCATGTTGGCATTTAAGATAGCTAACAATTAACGTTCTCGTTGCCATCTATCGATTAGCACGTTAGTTTAAAATAAGTGAAATTAATTATATTTATAATACATAAAAACGTTAATTATATTATTGTGTTCATGTTGGCATTCAAACTAGCTAGCGATTACCGCTTGAGTAGCCCGCGAGCAATTTTTTCCGCTCCATTTGACAGCTAACGATTAGCACGGTAGTTTAAAATAAAAACGTTAATGATATTATTGTGTTCATGTTGGCATTTAAGCTATCTAGTGATTACCGCTCTAGTAGCCCGCGAGCAGTTTACGCTCCATTTGCCAGCTAACGATTAGCACGTTAGATTTTAAGCATCATGGTTCTTCTCGAAGGAAACCGGTTGGGCAAAATACTGTCATTCTACCTTTTTTTAACATCGCATATGTGGCTTTATTTTGAAGGCGAGGCGCTCACCCAGCTCGGTGACCTGCCGGTCGAAGGGGCAGCGGACCGCCCGGCCGTGGAGTGGCAGGCGGGTGAGGCAGTCGTGGCACACGGTGTGCCCGCACAGCAGGAGCCGGGGCACCTTGTCCCCCTGCAGGGAGAAGACGTCCTCGCACACGCCGCACTCCAGCACCTGTGAGCGCATGCGCAACTTTAATTACTAATAATTCCATCCTTGTCAGCATCTTTGGCGCCAACTAGCGGCGGAGAGGAATGTAGCATCATTAGCATGTAGCATGTGCAGCTCTACAAACAAACAGGTGTTGTCAACAAAGCAGGTGTTTGACCACGTAGTTGTCAAAATGTTATTTTAAAGGACGCTAGCTGTCCATTTTAGACATTTTAACGAAGCACGAAGGCAAACTTGCTCACTGCGTCTATGGCGAAAAAAACAAAAAACGCACCCAAACACCGCCATTTTTTTTTTTTTTTCCAAGTTTGAATAAACATGCCGACCTTAACCGCGCCTCCGCTCGCCGCCCTGCCGTGTCGGCTGCACGGCTCCATGGTGGTCATGGAGGCGCCCTGCTTGTTTATTCCTGCAGCAGAGGCGGCCATTGTGCGACAGCTGCGCGCGGACCACTGCGCATGCGCGGGAGGAGCATCCCCGCACTTCCGGTTTGGCCTTATTTTGTTTTGTTTTTTTTAGTTACGCAATAATAATGAAGTTTATTTGAACCGAGACACACAAATATTACGACGCTTTTCAAGAAATAAACGGTTAGCGTTCTAACGTACGACTTTATTTATGACTTTTATCCGTTTGGTGAGGTCGAAACCATAGACATCTTACAAGTAGACGCAGCATTGGCTGCTGTGATGCGGGGAATTGGGCCGCCATCTTGAAGTGGTGATGAGGAGCCGGCGAGCAGACTAAACTGACAGTAGACAGTAGGGGTGTGGAAAAAAATTGATTCGAATTCAAATCGCGATTCTCACGTTGTGCGATTCAGAATCGATTCTCATTTTTAAAAAATCGATATTTTTTAATTTTGTTTATTAAAATATATATATATATTTTTTTTTAATTAATCAATCCAACAAAACAATACACAGCAATACCATAACAATGCAATCCAATTCCAAAACCAAAACCGACCCAGCAACACTCAGAACTGCAATAAACAGAGCAATTGAGAGGAGACACAAACACAACACAGAACAAACCAAAAGTAGTGAAACAAAAATGAATATTTTCAACAACAGTATCAATATTAGTAACAATTTCAACATAGCAGTGATTAAAAATCCCTCATTGACATTATCATTAGACATTTATATAAAAAAGAAAAAGAAAAAAGAACAATAGTGTCACAGTGGCTTACAAAGTCATATTTTTGGTTCATTTAATAGTTAAAACAAATTTACATTATTGCAATCAGTTGATAAAACATTGTCCTTTACAATTATAAAAGCTTTTTACAAAAGTCTACTACTCTGCATGCATGTCAGCAGACTGGGGTAGATCCTGCTGAAATCCTATGTATTGAATGAATAGCGAATCCTTTTGAATCGGGAAAAAAATTGTTTTTGAATCGAGAATCGTCTTGAATTGAAAAAAAAAAATCGATATCCAATCGTGGGACACCCAAAGATTCACAGCCCTAGTAGACAGGTAGAAAACAAAGATGCTAAACTGACAGTTGACAGGTAGAAAACAAAGATGCTAAACTGACAGTTGACAGATAGAAAACAAAGATGCTAAACTGACAGTTGACAGCATGTTCCTGCTCAAATGAGCGGACTGTTGAAAATAGGAATCGGGGGATTCCTTTTCACAAGTAAGATTTAACATTAACATACTATTGGTTGTATTTTGTGAAAAGAATATAAGCACAGAGTTAAGAAGGAGCAAAGATCTTCTATAGTACTGAAATCATAGCCTCTAGCAAACAAGAGTATGGCCATAATAGAATTGCTTGTCAATTAAATTAATTACATTTAAAAATGTCATACTTGAATAACATAAAGTTGAAATAAATGATGAAGATAAAGATTGAAAGACAGAATTTGGTTTTACTCTGAATTCAGTGAAACAGATTTGTGGTTTTAGCTGATATAAAGACTTTCAGGTGTTTATATATGTTTATGTTGAAGTATTTGGCAGACGCTTTTATCCAAAGCGACATACATCAAAAATACATATAAAACAATCAGTGTAAACATGATCATTTAAGGGAAGAATGTAATACAAAATATCAATACAAAGTGTCAAGACAGAATAAACTCTCTGCTGCTGCAGCAACAGAGATACAGTCTGTAGATACAGTATATAGATATCTAATGTATTCATACATTGTTTATGTAGGATATACACATGTATATATAACCTGATCATATTGTTTCTTCAATTTAAAAATAGCTGATTGTTTTTTCCCCCTTCTCTGGGATTATATTCCCAGTTTTGATCTCTGACGTCTGGTCACTTATAGCATATAAGAATATTCTACTACTGTTAAGCAAACTATGAATAATAAAACATGTGTCCTTTATCATAGCTACACGAATGACAAAAAAGCACGTGAAAATCAGTGGTATTCAGTGAGGTAAAATGAATTAAATGCGCTGACAGTTCATTGCTCCTGCCAAATGATTTGCACTGAGTGGAGCGGATCACCACTCCAAGATGGCGGCCCCGCGTCTCGTCAGCGCCAGTAGGCAGTAGCGCTCCATGCGGCGTACCCTTAGAAGATGTCTATGAGCGTAATAGTGAAGAGAGGATGTCTGGCACGCTGCTGACATCTAGTGGACGTAATACTGAACTGCAGTTTTTCAAGGAAATGTCAAGTCAAGAAGAAGCAAAACAAAGAATATATTAATTAAAACAAAGAATATATTAATTAAAAAAAAGAATATATTGATTAAAACAAAGAATATAGTAATTAAAACAAAGAATATGATAATTAAAACAAAGAATATATTAATTATTAGGGCTGGAAAATGACTTATTGTGTGAATGCTCCAAAACATTCACACATATGCTTTCTTCTTCTTCTTCTTCTTCTTCTTCTTCTTCTTCTTCTTCTTCTTCTTCTTCTTCTTCTTCTTCTTCTTCTTCTTCTTCTTCTTCTTCTTCTTTTTCTTCTCCACATTTTGGCGCGCTCTACCATCCACAGTTTTCACCCGATTCAAAGCGTTCCAACTTCAAACTGTTCAGCCTATTCTGGAATCGCAGGCTTTCCCTTGACAAATTCCAAAAATTCCCAGATTTCCCAGAATTCTATGTTTTCCAGGACATTTTTTCCTATTCAAAATGAATTGGCCATTTTTCAAACTTCCACATTTTTCAAGCTATTCAAACCGTTCCACCTTCAACATATTCCACTCATCCTGGACATTCAAACTATATTTTCCAAGTTCAGAAAAATTCCAGGAATTCCAAAAATTCCCAGTTTTCCAAACCCTATTTTCACCCTTTTTTCTGTCCACTACTCCTCCCACATTTTTCAACCCACTTCAACCGTCAAAACATTCCTTTTAATCAGGACAAAAAAACGATGTTGT